>NW_028278316.1:0-224031 GCF_059751315.1 Micrasema longulum
AAAAAAATAAAAAAAAAAATAAAAAAAAAAAAAAAAAATACACTAGATCGCGTGTTAATCAGCAGAACTGACCGAGAAGAAGCGGAAGAGAACTTGAGACGCACACGCGGAGTAGTTTCAGAAATACAAGACTTAAAAAAATCATGGCGCTGATAATACGATACAATTTTTATTTTTATTTGGCTTAGTTCAATAGTGTTTTAACAGATAAAAATATATTTAAAAGCCAGTGAATTTCCTTATTGGCGGAGCCGGCAGCTAACTTGTTTTAGTAGATGAGATTTCAAAAAAAAAAATCGAAAAATATAAATAGGCGAATGGAATTAATACTGTCGCCATAAAATACTGGAAAAAGTATTTTAACGGGTTTTAAAACATGCCTCGGAGTTTTCAAAGGATTTTATCAATTGATAAAGCTCGAAAAATAATATATAACTGCATTTTAAAATTATAATTTTAAATTTTGTCATTTAGAAATTCAAATGTTCCGTATATTCACAAAAATACACTTAAAATTTGAATTTCGAATTAAAATACCTACGTAAATATTGGAGCCTATGTTTTTCCTAGATTGGCAATTATATTTATAATAAATCTGTCAATTTTCGGCCGTTTTGGACGCGTAATTGGTTTTTAACAGACAAAGGTTTTGCATGTTGGTTCGCATGTTAGTTTAATTGGTGTCCTGACGAAGAGACGGGAACGTCTCGAAACCGGTAGACATAGAAAAGTCGGTAAGTGGTTTTGTAAAGATATTTAATAACATTTATGAAAATGCTTAACCACAAAGTTAATGCTTTAAATACTAATAGTAACTTATAATATTCCTTTATTCTGTGTTTTGCATTGTTATTTAGCGGATGATACAAGTCATTGATATTTTTCCTGGAGAGAAAATTGTCTCTTTCAAATGTCCGTATAATTATGGGTAATAAAACATAAACCATATAGCGTGGTTAACAACGCAGTATAATTTAACTAACATCAAGTGACCCTCGCGTACAGGGCTGACCAAACAATGGGCCGAGAGCCAACTGCCCGCTGTCAATTTTTAATCCGTCAAGGCCCAAAATCTTCTTGGGTTATCTCCGATCACCGGACTACGCAGTTTTTATCAGGTCATGGTAAATTTAATCAAAAATTATTTGTTTTCAATATTGTTGACTCCCCTTCGCGCTGCTGCGGATATCCTAACCAACCTTCTGAGCACATCCTGTGGTCTTGTCCCTTTCCCCTTCTCTATGATTACCGAATGGAGCTTCTCGCTACTATTCGTGGCCTTGTTATTGGTCCGGTCGGATATACAGATCTGGTGGCTTCTAAAAAGAATTTTGAGGCTTTTAAAAAGTTTTGTAATCATTTCGGCGAATTGATCATGTCCAACCAATTTAATCCCAGTCAGTGAAAATTCACTTTTCTCTTTTCTCAATCCAATTCTCGTTTGTTTTAGTCTATGTGGGCACCGCTAAGGAGACTTGTTTCTTTAGATGCGGTTTGCAGTATGGTGGTGGGCAAGCTGTCAATTTTTAATCTACCCCGTAATTAAAGGCTGTGTCTGATAAAAAGTATGTATTATGGTCCAAGCTGGTATTTCAGCATGCGTCTATATCTGAATATGGAAATAAATCGGAGAATGTATATACTACTCGGTTTACTAGTGTAGATGGACTAGCTCTCTCTTAATTCAATAATAAATACGAAAAAAGAACACTAGAGTACAATATCCCAAAAATGTATAAAATGCTCACATTAAATTTAAAAAATCAATAAAACTTATCTGGCTCAAAAGAAAGACGTCTGCTGAAATGCTGTCTATCTTTTAGAACGTGGTTTTTTATATAATTTTTTTTTGTGTTTTTCTTTTTAATGATGTCAATTTTTTATTATTATTTTATTTGCGATGTACATGGGAATATATATTTTTCTTTTTGTTCCAAGTAATAAGATATTTTTTATGTTTATGGAATTAGGGAGATAAGATTATGTATATATATATAAACATAACTATAAGCACCTGCTGACAAACTGCATTTTATGCAGTTCAGTAGGACTTGATAATTTAGGTGTTAATTTTTGTATGTTTTTGATAAACAAATAAAATAAAATTAAATTAAAAAAATAATTAAAAACATATATTTTTAAAAAACCATGTCGGGAATCGAACCCGAGACCTCTTGCATGGTAGGCAAACGCGTTGACCACTAAACTATCAGGTGAATTACACTACAAGTGAATTAAAAATATATATACAGGGTGTTCATTAAACCCTGTCACACCCGAAACCACGATGATCAGTATATGAGCAAGAAGACATATTGGCGCATTAAAATATTTTTTTAGAACGAATAATATTTAAAAAAATAAAATCTAGAAAGAAAACAAATGGTTGCTTACTTCTACAGGGGTGGAATGAGGAGGGAGAGGGGGAATCTGATACTGCGCCGTGCTCCCCTCACTTCTCCCCTGCAGAAGTAAGCGGCCATTTGTTTTTATTAATATTTAACTTTTAAAAAATTTCTTTGTTCTAGATATATTTTAAAATATGCTAAAATGTCTTCTTGCCCATACTGATCATTGTGGTTTCGGATGTGACAGGGTTTAAAGAACATCCTGTTTATATGGGCTTGCGTTACTGGTAAACCCTAGGCACACTACTGACGGTAGAGTATTTTTGCTATCACGAGCCTTGGGGTTAAAACCATTACAAGATAGATGTGGCTTTACAGGGCACCTGTCCCAACCCATATTTAATTATTTTTTTAGTATAATCCTATTGTTGGTATTTCCTCAACTGCCATAAATTATCGAGAGTACCAATTTAAACAAAAGCAATAATATACACAAAACTTGACTCGCTTCCTGGCCATTTAACCCAACAGTTTGCCGACCCCTGCGCTGGTAAACAGGAACAGCCGACACGCGACCGAATCACCACTTGGAAGTAATTGGCCGTCTCCGATGCTCATCAAGAGATCCTTAACTCCGATGTTTGGTCATAATATTTTGTCAGATGCTCTTTTATGGTGGGTAATAAATTAATCAACTTGCCTTATAACTTAATGGGAGCATCTATCCAATTCTTCGGAAATCGCACCAACTGCTTTTTCCCAAAATGATAAATTATCAAGTTATTTTTTATAGTCACACTAAAATACTCTTGTTGTATTACATTTTAAGATTTTACGTTCAAGAGGTAAAAATAGAAAGAAGGCGAGGTTTATGCGTCGCAAAACGTAAACCTTTTGACATTTAATATTCGGTGTTCACAGATGTTCCATTGTGATGGCGAATACGATCGCTTATTAACACGTTGATAGTTATTGGCGATTGAGCTACAGGAATACATAGCAGGGGCGAACCGTGTATAGAAGCGATTATGCGCAGCTTACCATTATATTTGACTAACCATCATAATGTTTTATTGTTACTTTATTTACAGAAAAACAAATAAATAATTACTATTTATTTTGAATAATTTCCACCGTTTGTATTTTTATCCTAATATAAATATAAATTTTAATAAAGCGCGCTTAGCGCCTGCGGTGAGCCAAGAAACTAGGCGATTATTCCAGCTTATTTTTTCCTACAAATAAGTATACTATATTTTGAATGTACTAACCCCAGTGCGGGTTTTTTCTCCTAGATTCAACTTGCAGATTTCAAAAATTATTTGAAGATTCTTGATTTGGAAAATAGTATTTCAAACATTGTTTCTTAAGGTCTATTTTTCTTTGAGATGGTACTTTTGACATATGTAGCACTCTACGTGGCTGTTTTTAGCACTAATAATTACTAGAACAATGTGGCCAGTTGACATTTCAATTGAATACTTAATATCGACTGAATTCATAGTGGTATTTTTTATTTATTTTATAATGAATTATATATTAAAGTAATGGATAATATATCTTTATAATATAATATATCACGAAGGTACTTTGTTTAACTTGATTTCATGGATGAGAGTTGTTGTATCACACAGAACCACAGAAAAATTTGAATTTATAGTCTATATTACTCACATTATATTATGTACCTCCCATGTAGGTACAAATATATATTATATTTTTTATAGCTTACTTGTAAATAAAATCACCATTCGCCACTGCCTTGCGGTATTATATTACGAAAATAGCGCTGTATAAGTTGTCCATAATAATAATAATAACAGAATCATACTTTTTGACTAATACGCTTACAAATATAAACAGAATATCGCTTTTCTTCAAACGGTTAACAATCCGAATTTGCCAAAAATATGATTTTAATACGCCAGTCAAAGCGAGCGAATCGAATTTATTTGACACTTAATACATCCCATCCAAAATCCCATGTATATATTTTACAAGGCTTGTTTATTCGGAGAGTGTAAAAGAAATTGCTTTCGGCAGAATGAGATTATTCTCTATCACGTAGAATGTATAAGTGATGTACAGTCTTCTCGATATATTATTGGTGTTATCGTATTATATTTACAAAGGAGATGTGACTCCTCAGAAAGGAAGAACTGCCATACAACACCCTCGCACGAGGAAATAGCGGGTAAGGCGATATTCTCAACACGGGGGTCGGCGCCCGAGATAGCGATCTTTCGTACGAAAAGAATTTGTACCGAGCCGAAGACGAAGATCGCTGACCATTCAAATAATAATAGTGAAAAAGGTCCCAATGTTTGCGGACAGGCTGGATTTCCTACCTAGGAAGCTATTTCGATCTAAATTTGTTGCAACAGATAGGTAAACTATTTTTAAAAAGAGAAAATGGAAATCTAGGTATATACTGGTCTTATGATCTGTCATTGGCTCCTCAAAAATGGTTTCCCTCTCTTTTACGACTATTTTAGATCTAAGTTACTTCCTAGGGAGGAAACCTAGCATGTCTACAAAGATTTGGACACACCTTAAACATTGTTAACTAAACTTATGGTAGTAAAAGAAGTATAATAATTTAAAAAATGTTTTCAGGCGTTACCTAGGAGGTGAATACGTTCAGCCGAATGGAACTCACACTTATGATAAAGGGTTCAGCTTTTTAATTTCATAAAAGTCAACAGATGGAAGAGTTGGGAAAATGTGGATGTTCAAACATATGCGAAACGGTGAATGTTACACAGTGTGTTAAGTGACCAATTCAACCAGCCAATGACAGGTCGTAAGCCCTGTATAAAACTTAGCTCCCATATTCCCATCTTTAAAATGTTTTCCCTCTCAGTTGCAACAAATTTAAATATGAAGAGAAAAGGAGAAAATCAAGCCATTCTGCAAGCATTTTGACATACTTAAAGCATGGTTGAATTAACTACCCGGTAAAAGAAGAAGTATAAAAATTGGAAAAACTGTTTTTAGGCGTTGCCTAGTAGGTGAATTGGTTCAGCCGGATGAATCTCACCCACGTGATAAAAAGGTTTCAGCTCTTTTACTTCAAAAAAGTCAACAGATGGAAGAGTTGAGGAAATGTGGATGTTCAGACATGGCTAGAATGGTGAGTGATACACAGTGTGTAAAGTGGCCACTAGCCAATGACAGGTCATAAGCCTTGTAAATGCATAGACTTCCATACTCCCTCCTCAAAAATGTTTTCCCCTTTCTGTTGAAATCAATTTAAATATGAATGAGGAAATCCAGCTAGTCTGCAAGCATTTGGACACACTCAAACATTGTTTAAGTAAATTTCGTTTGAACACAAATTTACCAACAAGTAGGCACACAAAAATATTTCATTTCAAAACGTTCTATCAAACAAATGTTTATAAGCAATGGTTAGTTAAAGATTTGAATAGACTGTAACCATTGAAATTTAAAACGATCTACTTTGCTCGTTGCAAGTGTCCTGTATTCCATTTCGCGAATACGAAATCCGAACATCATCAAATACGAACGATCATACGAAATATCGCAAACACTTTTTTTCGTTTGAATTCGGCGCTTTGGTAAACCGCCAGAAGTCTTTCGAAATTTTTCTATCCCCGTCGTTAAAAACCAATATAAATGGAAATCAAACCGTGATTCGGTTATGCCTGTACCGTTTCCGGTTTGAAGAGCTTCCCTTCCGGTTCTATTCCGGTTAAAATCGGTTCCACTAGAAAGCCGTTTGTTTCGTGAGTGATATATTACGAGTTTCGAGTGATACCGCCAGTTATTACCGTTTATATAATATGAGAAACAGGAAGACTTTACTTGAAATAACTAAGTTAGATCGAATTCCCGCCATTCATACAATAAGATTTATGTTTAAGCGATATGAAGAACCTATTGTTGGTATATTTTTATGAATACTTTTAAAACAAAGGAATAACCCGCCAAGTCTGAACTTTACGAGGCTTGTCAGCAGGTTGTAAAGATAGGATACGGAAGGAAATTATTTCAATATCGCGTGTATTAAAATGGTCTACTTTGGGTCGCAGTTTGCTCGAATATGCTTCTTCTGTTTGGTCTCCACAATATGTCACACATAAAGAAAGGTTCTAGAAAATTTAATGGACATTTTTTCGGCATCTTAACTGGAGATGCAGGTTTACCAATTTAAATTATACGTCTTCCTGTAAAAAGTACCACTTTCTTAGTTTGGAAGATCGCCGTTTACTATTAGACATGAGAGTCTTTCATGACATACTCGGTGGACGCCTCGATAGCCCGGCTCTTATGTCGGAGTTATCATTAAATGTCCCTGGCTACCGCACCCGTCACACCTCGAGCCTCTATTTGATGTGCTAGCAATTCGTACGAACTATGCCCAGAACTTTCCACTTATAAGTTTAGCTTATGAGTATAATTTGAACTTTCCCTTTATAGGTCCGTTTGATTGTAACAAATTAACATTTAAAATGCGCGTTTTAAAACTCACGTTTTTCTCTTACACCTAGTAGTTTCTAAAATAAAATCTTATTTTAAATCTTATTCTTGATATATTTTTGACACTTGCGCAATAATATTTATTCACATATCCACCCTTATTCCACTAAACACCCACTCACTCACTCTCTCACACACTTACACTCACACAAACATACTAACATGTATTGTACGAGTATTTCATGTATTTCTGTGGATATCTGTCATTGGTTTCACTCTCTGTGTAACGTACGCGTTACCACGATAAATTTCGCCGGTTCGTCACCCGCGTCTGCCGCAGTCAAGCTTCCCGGCGTAAGTGGGAAGCCGCCCTCCCAGACAGAGTCAAAGACAAAGTCGGAAGGTAGGAGCACAGCTGCGCCGACCGCAAGTCAACCTCAATAGCCCTGAAAAGGACTTTCCACCCGGTCCAAGTGGTGCAGAGAGGCGAAGGCAGTCAGCAGGCAGAGCGGAGCGAAGAGCGAAGTGCAGGAAGGCGAACAGGGCGGAGAACGGAATAAAACACGTGTGCAAGGTTCAGAGTTTGGAACTCAACTGATTTATTCCTACAAAATAATCGCCTTATAAAGCGGTGCGCGTCGGGCTCCGTGAGTCGGCCATCCCACCCGCGCCGGCTGCCTCGGAGTGGTGGGGGTAGTTCTCCCCCGCCACTCGCTACATGCCGCTGGCCGCAGGTGGCGTAAATACGGGCGCTCAATGCCCGTACGGGCCATTTCGTCGGCAGCCGCGACGCGCGCAACATGACAATACAATACACAATAAAGGCAATACAATATAGGCCCTTTTCAGGGCCTTAAAAACATGAAATACATACATAAAGATTAATCCCTGGCTATATTCCCCCGGTATTACTGAGGCCAGGCTCGAAAGCGAATCATTTATCTTTATTGGGAGCCTAGCGCTCAGTCACACAAATACCGGGTTCCTAGCTACGTTCATTAATTCACACATTTACATATATCATTTACATCACTTTCATTTGTCCATTTTAACGTTCATCGCGTGTCCGGAACACTCTGTATATTTGATTTGCTATATTTTTTACATGTATTACTGTTGATATCCCCAATAAATTAAACAAAATAAATACACCACAACACGCAAACGAACTGAGAAAAAAATCTTACTTGAATTATTTTTTTTGCAACTGGCGGGTATCGAACACGCGACGCCAGTTTCACAGTAGCCATCACCAACTGTGCCACGGCGCTCTATGTTTCGCTTCATACAAGCTATACGCTATAAATTTACTTTAGAATTTTCGAACGATGACGTCATGGAAGTATTCCAGGATAATTAGCTTGACAAATGGATGCTTAATTGGTCTGACTAATTCATGCGTTTACTAACGATTGCATCCTAAAGCACATAAAACATTTATTTGTAATAATTTGTTGCATTCATTGACGCGCTACAGTCAAGGTTTTATTGTGAGTTTAAAGTGTTTATTTTCATTCGAAAAAAAAAAAGTTTACTTTAAAAGAAAAGTACTTTTTTTTTTTCTCAAAATTTATTTTGAAACATGGTAGGTTCTCCCGTAAACAAATGTACAAATTTTGTGAATTCATAGTCCATCTCTCGCGAGTTTTTCTCGAAAACTTTAAAAACCGTATTTTTTTTATTTTGTGTATTGTACAACAAATAATACTTTATTTAATCTGTTATCGTTTTTTTCTCGCTAAACCTCACATCATGTTTTTTTTAAAAATATTTTTCAGACCCTCTTATGTTCATGATTTTCAGGAATTTCAGATTACCGAAACAAGATTAATTTGTGGCTGTGTACATAATAATATAACGAATGTTACACTTCTTTTACCAGTTAATTAATTCAACAATGTTTTGAGTATGTCCAAATGTTTGCAGACAGGCTGGATTTCCTACCTAGAGAGTTATTAAGTTCTAAATTTGTTGCCAAACAGGGGAAACATTTTTGAGATGGGAATATGGAAGTCGAGCCATTTACAGGGATTATGACCTATCGTTGACTGGTTTCAGTGGCCAATTTACACACTGTGTAACATTCACCATTTTTTGGGAAATTCTTTTCGTGCGTTGCCTCGTAGGTGAATTGGTTCGGCCGAATGAATCTCACCCACATGATAAAGGTTTAAGCTATTTTACTCTACAAAAGTCAACAGATGGAAGAGTTGAGGAAATGTAGATGTTTAAACATGGGCAGAATGGTGGATGTTACATCGTGTGTAAAATGGCCACTTGAATCAGAAAACGACAGGTCATAAGCACTGTAAATGCCTAGAGTTTAAAATTCTCATCCCAAAATGTTTTCCCTCTGTTGCAACAAATTTAGATCTGAATAACTTTCTAGGAAGGAAATCCAGCCTGTCTGCAAACATTTGGACTTACTCAAAACAGTGTGAAATAAATGGAAGCTTTTTACATAAAAACAAATAATTGTATTTCACAAAAAATGATCTGTGCTTCGGAAGGAAAAACACGGGTGTCCACTTTTTGCAGTTTTGACATTTTAAATGCAGAAATTATCGCAACAAGCTACTTTATTCGCGAATAAATCACCGAAGTTTGCATTTATCATAAAAATGCTTTTTTAAGTTGAAATAGAAATCTGAAGTCCACATTGTTTAATTGCAAAAACATCAGTAGTCCGAGTTATGCTATTTCGATATGCACATCAAAATAATATAGTTAAGTTTACATTGAAAATTCTTCATAGATTGAAATTATTTCATTGGAAATCGCATAATCAAAGATCAATTTTCCTGAACATTTCGTTCGATGTAACTCCTGTGGTTTATCCATTAAGGTACAAATATGATTTAATTCTTGTATTTAGTTTAATTCTTAATTTAATTCTTGAAAGCAGTTCTGTTTTCTAAAAAACCTTAACTTCCATATTCTCTAGATGTTTTCCCTCTCTGTTGTAATAAATATCAATCTTGATATTTTCCTTGGGAGTAAAAGCCAATCTTGTCTAGAAACATTTTAGTAGACTCAAAATATTGCTCAATAAAAATTATTCCACCTAATGTTATTTTATCGTGCCGTGTGGATTATTACGATTGTATGTATAAATATATAGTTGGATAATTTATATAGCGCCATTTTTGTGAAAATCACCTCAAGGGCCACTGTAATTGGCCTCCAGGTTCAGTTATGTAAGTGAAATGTTTTTTTTTATTTTTATTTTTTCCTCTACCTGTTCTGATTCGAATTATTATAACGCTTTCACAGTCAATTCGTCATTATTTCACGATATTGAGTTTTAAATAAAGGTTTGCCGATTGTGGAGCGAGCGGTCTTCTCGTTCCGAAACATTGAACAGTTACGTAATCTGTGACGCACCGTTAAACTTCTAGGGACGTAAATCATTACGCACGCAAAACGTTGTAAGGAGAGGAATTATTATATAACTTGTGAAGGAAAGATAATCTATATCGGAGAAGATATAATCAGAAAGGTAGACAGTGGAGCACTCATTGTGGGGTAGTTTTAGGGGGTCGGGTCATAATCCCCCCGCACAAATTGAATAAGTGTGACATGAATAATAACAAAAATCTGCTTTATTCAAATGAGTATGCGCACATACAGAATCTTGGAAAATCTTTCGAAATTCAGAATATCATTAGTGAATATCAAAAACAACAAGTGTCTTAGATGAGATCCTTGAGGAACTCCTAGTTTGATGAAAAAACCCCAAAAGCAACCAGCATACAGCATACCTGATTTCTTCATATTTTTCAACTGTACTGTATTTTAAAAAAAAACCCTTTCTTTTATTTCTTTTTACTGTATTTCTTGATTTATTTTTTAATTTCTTTTTTTATTATTAAGATTTACATGCATATATATTTATATATAGTGAAGAGAAAATAAATTGTTAACAATTTACATAAACTTAGATGACTTTTTTTACATTTGCAATTCATAATACAATTTTTCACCCAGTTGGGTGACAAATTGTGAATAGCATGTTAGTCTAGTTAAACAATACGACGGTGTTCTTAAAAAAGGAAAAAGGCCAGGGGTGCTATTCTGAACCACTCTCGTAGCACGAAAAAGCAGTATGTAAATACACGAGATAATACGGCCACGAGAGCGTTTGGAATACCAGCCCTGGTAGTCAATAATATTAATGAGGTATTTTTCCACATATATATACATATAACGACCTGGGTATCGTTTTTGATCAAAAATTATCCTTTATTAGGCACATAAACAATATTACTAGTAAATCTCTAAAAATGTTAGGCTTCATGTTACTTGTGACTAAGGAATTCAAAAACATAGGCACTTTGAAGTTAGTGAGAAGCCAGTTAGAGTATAACTCTACAATATGGACTCCTTACTACAACTGTCACCAAAAATTCTCTTGAAAGAGTAAAAAAAATACTTACGGTATAAAAATTTTAAACTTAGAATCAGTCATGAATTTTTAAATTACGATTTTTTACTAAAAACATTAAATTTGTTAAAACTTAACGATAGAAGAAAAATTATAGACCTTTTGAATTTATTTAAAATTGTAAATTCAATATGGGATTGCCCTGAACTGTTATCTCTCATCAACTTCAGGGTGCCTGGAAGAATGACTAGACAGGTGCCACCGTTTTGTAGCAACAATTCACGGACAGTGTATACTTGTAATGCCGTATTAAATAGACTTCATGAACTCGGCAATAGTTATTCCCACGTATCTGATATATTTAGTGTAGGGTATTGTTCCTATAGAACAATCCTTTTGAACTTTTTCAAAGATGGTGAATTGTAATTATATTTTGTAATTTATTTATTTATTCATGCATTTCATATCCAGTTTTTTGTTCACTTTGCCTAGCTGTGTGAAACAGTACTTATGATTTTCTTGTTGTTTTACTGTAGTGTTCTATTACTTAAACTTTCTACTGAATATGCTGTATAATTTTTAGGTTATTTTTTAAAAATATAAATCTTGTATAATTTTTGGTTTAATTTTTTTTTTTTTTTTTAATCTTGTTTTTAAAATTCATGTTTTTAAAAAAATATATATATTAAGCCAAATATGTTAATATTATCAATTATTGTAAAAGGCAGATTTGCCGTTTATGTTAATAAAATAAAATAAATAAAATAAAATATAAATGTTTGATTAAAAAAATTTCGATGTTAATAATGGTTTGTTTTTATATTCATGCACCTTTATTTTATACTGTTTAGTTGTAAAAGCCTTATGGTGGTTAAAAATAATTTTAAAAATTCAAACCAAAGCTTCCAGAATACTAGGTACACAATTATACAAAACGTTTGTATTTCTACCAAATTTAAAATTAAAAAGGCATCAACAGTTGTCCAGAGAACGGGAAACGAAGGGAGGGCTAGAGGAACACAAGGGTTTGGTTCAAAGGGGGAATGGTTTAACGCAAGTGTAAAAAAATATGGGAAAATAATCCAATTTGGAAACGTATTTTCAGAATTATACCATTTCAAACGAAAACTCCTTACGCATGTAATAAAATTATTCTGACGAAATTTTTCAAACGAAAATTTTAATCAATTCATATAAAATATTTTTTTATTTATTTGTTGATGTAATTTTACACCCAACTATTATTTTTTTAAAAACGTTAAAAACGAAAAAACAAGAACTATACTTAATTGACTGGCGCCGTGGCGCAGTTGGTTCGACGGCTTACTGTGAAACAGGCGTCGCGGGTTCGAAAAAAATAAAGATGTATTTTTATCGATTGATCTGAGTCTTGTGATGTATTTTTCATAACTTCCTTCCATATCCTCTCTTTCCCACTTACTGATACAATTGTTTCAGGATTTGATTTAGGAAGAGGATAACTTGTCGAAATCCGGCGCTCCCCAAAAACTAGATTTGGAGATCGTGCTTTTGCCGCCGCCGGCCCCTCTGCCTGGAACCAATTGCCTTCAAACTTACGAATCATCGACAGTCCCAGTCAGAACAGATCCCAACTAAAATCTCATTTCTTTAGACTATCATGACCTCAATTTTAAACTTGGAAATATAATATATCACTTAAGTTTAGTTAGAATGTAAGTTTAGATATACAATTGTAAAGCGCCCTTGAAGTGATTTTTACAAAAATGGCGCTATATAAATCAGCCAAATATTTTTATTATTATCATCAATTAATTTTATGTTAAAATTCTACTATTAAAATGTTTGTATATAAAGTTTTTAATAATGTTTACATTACTTTTTAAATTTAAATAACTTCTATAACTTTTTTCTTTGTAAAGGAAAAAAAGAAACCTGCTGACAAGCCGGTTTCGCTGTTTAGTGGGTTTCATTATTTTTTTAAAAATATGTTTTGTTCATGTATGTATCTTCTAAATTAAAAATAAATAAAAAAATAAAAAGACTTGCATACTAAACTCACCCGAACTCGGTATCAGGCTCAGAGAAATAACTATACCGCTTAAAGAGCCGCCCACAGTCACAAAAAAATTTATATAAGATTATCAATCGCGAAGTTAACTACAGTTTACAGCAAAACAATGAGCCGTTCTCTTTGCAGGGTTATTTTAATTTGTATTCCTATAATTCTATTTTTTTATATTTTAATAAGAAAGTTTTCACATTTTACTCGTATATGAGCAAAGCTGAGTTACACATCTGTTGTTAACCCGTCTGTTGCCGTGATGTAACCGGCGAGGCGAGGCGAGGCGAGGCGAGGCGAGGCGATGCAAATTACATTTAATTTATTAATATCACGGCCACTTCTATGAATATTACCACAAACCTTGTAATGTTAAAAAAAAACCTTAACGCACAAGAAAAAGAATGGATAATTTTTAATTAAATATATAGTCCATCAAGATTTCTAAATATGACAAAATATCCCTGAGAACCCTGAGACAAATATACACAGAATTGTGCGAATTAATCAAATAAAATACCTTGTAATCATAAAATACGCTTTTTATTAATATTTTGAGTTACAGGTGACGTACAATCATAAAATATTTAATATTTTTTTATTAAATAAGATGTTTGTTTTCTTTTTGCTTTTATAACAGCCTGAACACGTTTTGGCATGGATTCAATTAAACTTATCTCAAAACCGCATCTGAATAACGACTTTTATCATTACAATATTTGAGTTTGTCCAAATGTTCGAAGACAAAATACTGGATTTCACCCCCTCGGTAGTCATTAAGATTAACAAATTACAACAGGGATGGAGAAAACCTTAAATAAGGGAATATGGATCAGACATTTACCAGCCAATGACAGGTGATAAGCCCTGTAAATGCCTAGACTTCCATATTCCATTAGTTAAGGTTTTCTCCATCCCTGTTGTAATTTGTTAGACTTTAATCATCTTTGTCTTGGCGAAGCAGTCGAATTTTTGTATCCTAGATATACAAATCGCCCACCAATTTTCTATGGGGTGAAAGTTAGGTGAATTTCCAGGCCAGTCGATAAGAGTTATCTTTTTATTATTGAAATACTTAAGCATAAACTTCGATACGTGACAAGGAGCTGAGTCCTGTTGAAATACAGCCCCACCATTAGAACAACATTTACTCAATTCTGTACTCAAGTGCTGCTCCAATAGAGCGTTTTACTTTAGGAGAGCCTAAAGTCTGAATAGTAGGTAATCTAAATGAATAGTCATTATTCCTTCGTCCCGCTTATTACTGTGACTCATATGATCTTGAACGAGTACAAAGAAAGTTTTTAAGATACATTCAATTTAAATTAGGTCTACCTGTGTCAGAAATAAATTATACACCTGTATTCCTGGACAACAACAGTTTATCGGTAACTACAAAAGTCAAGTATCTAGGGCACATACTGACTGATGATTGTAAAGATGATCAGGACATAGAGAGACAGAAAAGAGCCATCAATGTCAGGGCCTCTATGCTAGCGAGACGCTTCTTTCAGAGCAGTAACGATTTGAAGAAAATCATCTTTACTTCGTATTTGACGTCCATGTATACAGCGGGACTATGGAACAACTATACGCAAGCAGCATGGATAAATTAGGGGTCACGTATAATAATTCATACAGGCAATTCGGACTGCCTAGGTATTGTAGTGCCTCCGAAATATTTACAGCTGGACGGGTAAACACCTTCGCTGCCCTACTTAAAGAGCCTGGAGCCTATGGGAACGCCTGAAAAACTCTAATAACGCACTTCTCTAAGCCGCTGCAGGGTGGATTCATTCACCGTTGTTCGAGCGATGGCGGTATATGCTAAGACCACCATAAGTGCTGCAAATATAAAATTTTGTTTTATGTTTATATTTATGTTTATGTTTATATGGTAGAATTGGCTCTGCACTATGTAGCCATTTTACTGGAATCAAACAAATATTTAAAAAATCCCTGACTAATTTAAATATACCGTTACTGTCAAGCAGGAGGACAGTAAATTACCTCTTGTATATTTAAAAATTATTAAATTATAAAATAAATTGCCCAGAACTGTTAGCTTTAATAAACTTTCGTATTCCACATGGACCAAGAAGACTAAATTGTTTGTTTTACAGTCATCATTATAGTACTAATTATTTACTCAATTCACTAATAATTCGCATGCAGCAACTTGCAAATCAATACAGTGATGATTTCGATTTATTTTAAAGCACGCCTCAGATGATCAAGTCCTGTGTTTGAAAATAAATAAAAAAATGAAAATTCAAGGAATGATTAGTTCTTTACCTTTGCTTTAATTCTTCACTCTTTTGTTTTTATTATTTTTTAAATTTATCATTGTTTAGTATTAATATTTATAAATAAACCATAATGTTAACTTTTTAACTTTTCCTTTTAAACACTTTTGCTCATTTATTTTTATTCTATTCCTTTTTTTAAAACTCCTCTGTGCTTAAATTAACCTTTTTATTATAAAGCTCAATATTTCAATTTGTTACAAATGTAATATTTCTTTTTTTAAAAATAAATACTGTTTACTGTTGTATTTTTTTAAATGTCATTGTTATTTTTATAATATGCTTGAATGCTGTCGAAATGCGATCTCTCAGGCGAATGTGTGGTAAAACTATGTACGATAGATGCACAAATGTTGAGATCCGTACATTATGTAAAGCTGAGACAAGCATTATCGACAAAATCAAGAAAGGAGCCCAGCGCTGGTTTGGACATGTAGAACGAATGGACAGCGAGAGAACGGCTAAGAATATTTACAATGCGAATGTTGATGGATGCAGAAATGGAGGAAGACCGAGAAAGACATGGCATGACCAAATCCAACAAATGCTTAAAGATGGACATGTCAAAAGTCGGAATAATTGGCGCGCGTGCATAAGAAGATGTATGAATGTAGAGGAAGCGAGATCTGTATGCAAAGATAGAGTGTTGTGGCGTTCTATTCTCTCTGCCTACCCTTAAGGGGAAACGGCGTGATGGTTTGTTTGTTTGTTTTGCTATTTTATGTTGTATTTTTTTCACTGGTTTTATTGTAATTATGAAAAAGGTTCATGGAACCGTAAATAAATAAATAAATTTCGACAATGTTTTGAGTATGTCTAAATGGTTGCAGACTGGCTGAATTTCCTCCCTAGGGAGTAATTCATATTTAAATTCGTTGCAACAGAGAAAAAAAACACCTTTGAGAAGGGAATATAGAAGTCTAGGCATTTACAAGGCTTATGACCTGTCATCGGTTGGTTTAAATGGCCATTTCATACATTGTGTAACATTCACCATACTAACATATTACAACAGAGATGAAGAACATTTAAGAGAAGGTAATATAGAAGTCCAGGCATCTACAGGGCTTATGACCTGTCAATAAATTACCTGGTCCATGAAGAAGTATAGAAATTGAAAAAATAATATTTTCAGGCGTTGCCTAGTATGTAGGTGAAATAATTCAATAAGATGAATCTCACCCGCATAAATAAAGGTTTCAGCTCTTTAACTTCACAAACATCAACAGATGAAAGAATTGAAGGAATATAGATGTTCAAATATAGGCAGAATGGTGAATGTTACACAGTATGTAAAGTGGCCACTTAAATGTAGATGCCTGGACTTCTATATTACCTTCTCTTAAATGTTCTTCATCTCTGTTGTAATATGCTAATATAAACAGCTCCCTAGGGAGTTGAATCCAGTCCTTGTCTACAAAAATTTGGACAAACTCAAAATATTGTTGATTCACTATACTGCCTAGGTTTGAACATCCACCTTCCCTCAGCTCTTCCAACTTTTGTGAAGTAAAAGAGCTGAAATCTTTATCACGTGGGTGAGATTCATCCGGCTGAACCAATTCACCTACTAGGCAACGCCTGAAAACAATTTCCAATTTTTATACTTCTTCTCATACCAGGTAGTTAACTCAATAATGTTTTGTGTATGTCCAAATGCTTGCAGACTGGTTAAAGTTCCTCCCTAGGGAGTTATTCGTATTGAAATTGGTTGCAACGGAGAAGGAAAACATTTTTGAGAAGGGAAGGTGGATGTTCAAACATAGGCAGAATGGTGAGTGTTACACAGTGTGTGAAGTGGCCACTTGAATGAACCAATGACAGGTCACAGGCCCTGTAAATGCCTAGACTTCCAAATTCCCTTCTTAAAAACTTTTTCCTTCTCCGTTGCAACAAATTTAAATTTGAATTTCTAAGTTATTTGTGTTCTTAGGACCAAATAATGACAGTGGTAGATACTTAAATGAAAATTCGCCAAGTTTTCCTTCAAAACACATAGTAATTTACCAACACTCCTTAGCTAATGCACTACGTAACACCGAACCGCCTCACGGGGCCAGAGACGCTAACACAATAATTTTATTCATAGAATTTTAAATTTACTTTTTATCACATTCAAAGTAGTTTTAACTTTAGTAAAAGAAACATACGTCAAGAACTATAAAAGATAACTAGAAAGTTTAGTGGTTGTTTGAATTGTTTTATAGACTATGAAACTATACCAAAAATACTTTTTTTTATATGTATCGTATTTTATTAGCCAGTCAACAGGCTCATGAGAGCCTCCATAGATTGGCATTAACGAAATATATAACAATGAATTAACTTACCCTGGACATTCTTAGAATCTATTACAATGTCCATCAAAACTCTTTATTGCTCACTAGTTCGACCCCATCTAGAATACGCTTCTCCCATTCCACAGGACTCATATTGACCATATCGAGTCTGTCCATCACCGTTTTCTAAGAAATGTGGCATGGTTGCTCGGATTACTAAGGAGCGATTATTCCTATTTTAAAATAGAGCAATCCCTTAATCTGTCTTCATTGGAAAAACGTAGAACTAAAATGGACCATATATGCATTTTCAAAGTACTTAATGCTGTAAGTGATGTCCCATCTTTGTTGAAATCAATTTATTTTCACATTTCCAACCATGTATTTATTTAATTATAATCAATTGTTATCTTCAGCAAATCTTTTAAGACTTTCTAACTGACTAATATTACTTTACAAAGTGATCAATTCATTAATTGACTGTCCTGATTTGCTGGAGTTGGTGTGTTTCCGTGTACCTGGTCGATATACCCGCCACAGATCTCCTTTTTGTTCTGCAAGTTCTAGGACCAACTATCATATGCACTCGCCTATCCCTAGGCTCCATAGATTTAACAATTAGTATGAGGACAAGGCTGATATATTTGGTTCTGTACTTGATAGTTATAAAACGAGTCTGATTCTTTTTTTCTCTGGCAATATTATTATTTAAACTTAAACTTTTCTATATATTCAAAAATGTTTTTCCTTTTTTAGTTTTTTCATATTTATGTATTTATTTCGTTAATATTTTTGGTTGCTTATGTGTATTTACCTACTTGTTACTATGGTTAAAGTTATTCAGTTTTATAATTTTTTGTAATGTGTTTAAATATGTTTTTTTTTCTTCATATTTATGTTCAATATATGTTAAAGGCAATTTATGCCATTTATGTAAAAATAAATAAATAAATGTCATCAGAAGTAAGAATCTGATATTTATGAAATCAGAAGATTATAAATCTCTTAGAAAAGAGCAACTTTTGTTTTTATGCCCCAATGTCCAGAATGTATAGATTAGTCAATTCAACACACGACTTGGAATTCTTGGGGATAGATCTTTCTGCTTTTCGTAGATCTTTTCGCGACTAAAACAGTGTGGGATGAAGTTGGACTGGCATGGTTTAGCTCGAAGTCTTATGTCTTTTGTTTTTATGAATATATTGTATACCATTATTATATTGCCCTTGTTTGTCTTTGCTACACAATTTAATGTTCTTTTTATTCAGTTTCTTTTATTTATGTTTCTTCGTGTAACTGTTGTTATTGCCTTAGGCCGTGTATATAATAAATAAACAAACAAAATGTGCAATAGGTATAATCATGGTGTGATCTAGGCAAACGTGGCAAGTGTATCATCTCGAGTCAGGAGTGAGATCACCTTTTGCTTCTTGAATGCTTGCCTTTGCTATCGGAATTAGAGATGAAATAATCGAGTGAATTTACTAAACGAATACCTTGTAATGAAATGAATTATTAAAAAATAATAAAATCGAATGAATTCGTTCAATTAATCATATCTTATATAAAATTTATATTTGAAGCAAGTTTTGTGGACGATGTTTTTTGTTTATTTACAGGGTTGGATCGAGAACTTGAGATATTTCTTAATTTCCAAAATTCATTACGTAAAGAAATAAAATTTACTTGAGAAATAGAAAAAAAAAAAAAAAACTTTCTTGACTTACGATATATACCGTAAACCAACATATACAGACACAATTATTCATAATTCTTCAAATCATCCAAACCTATGAACATTCCGCATTCCATTCAATGATACGCAGGTTAATTAACGTTCCACTAGATGATACTAATTTTAAAAAAGAACTTTATATAATAAAACAGATTGCTGATAATAAAGGATATAATGAGAACTTAATTGATAAAATATTCAATCAAAAACAAAAACGCAAACTTATTAACAAATATTTATATTCGACTCCCACAGTAAATAAAGCAAACCCACGTAAACAATGGAGGCGGATTCTTTTTATAAATGACATTTTTTCAAAACGATTATCAAATTCCCTACCATCAAACATTAAACCGGCTTTCTACACAACTAATAATATAGGAACATTGTTTAAAAATTACAAAGACAAAGTCCATAAATATAAAAAATCTGGAATATACCAATTAAATTGTAATGATTGCGATTCAATCTACATTGGAAAAACTAAAAGAAACTTTAATATTATAGTAAAAGAACACTTAAGATGCTTAAATAATAATAATTTTTCTGAATTCGCAAATTATTTTTTTTTATTTTTTTTATTTTATTAAAATAAACGGCACTTAGTGCCTTTTACATATTAGTTGCAAATACAATTAAATATGCATAAATGTAAGCATAATTATAAGTAATACAGAGCATTTAAAACAATATTATTAATTAAGAAACTCTAAGAAATATAAACTATATAAATGAATAAAATATTACCAGTTATAGAATTATCGATAAAAAAAGATTTTTGTATTTGAATTTTGGTATTTGAAATACTTTTAACCAGTTTAAAAAAAACTAAGAAAACAATTTTGAATAACATTTAAAATATATATATATGTATTATTATTGAAAACTAATATTTAGGTAAATAGTATAAAAATATATAATGATGTAAAAAAAAAGATAAAGAAAAATATTTTTTACTTTAATTAATTCAAGAAAAGAAAAAAAAAACACCGATAAAGAAGTTAAAAACAAATTTTTAACAATAGTAACAAATAGTTACCTAGAACTATTACCAATGAAATAAAGAAGAAGAGCCGTTCTATATGTACTAAATTTCATGTGAAATGAGTCACCAATGTCCTGGTACTTATTGCCTAGAGAGTGAAGTCTATTGATGACTGCATTTTTACCATATGATGTCGAAGTATTGTTGCCACAGTATTGGTAGGTTTGCCGAGTTGTCCTTTTCGGTACATTAAAACTAATTAGTGATAAAAGTGCAGGGGTGTCAAACATAGAATGGATTATTTTATATAAATTTAATAAATCAGTTATAACTCTCATATCACTTAGTGTTAATAATTTCAAAATAAACAGTAACAAATTATAATTTAAGAATTCAATACCAACACCTAATTTAAAATTTATAAATCGTAAAAACTCATTTTGGACCTTTTAAATACAATATTGGTGCCTAGAATAATGAGGAGCCCAGATTGTAGAGTTGTATTTATTTATATAAAAGCCCAATGGGCATTTTTAAGGACATATTTGTGCATTAAAAATTATTACAAAGGAAAGTAGAAAGACACAATGGTATATAGTAGACTTGGTGGGAGTGGAAGCGGGAGAGAGGTGTTTATAATTAAATTAGATTCAGTGATCGATTGAAAGAAGACAACTTGTTATCAAAGCAATCTAGACTGGTATGTTTGTTGGCAGACCTGAGAATTCTGGGCATAGGGGAATGAAATCCATAGTTAGTTCTATGGTTATCGGTATGAAATAGTAAGTTTTGTCTGGGGTTACTAGTTGGGATATTAAATTTTGCTGAGCTCAGTACTTCAGGCAGGTATATTTATGGAAAACTTTAAATTTAATGTACGAGTATATACAATTTTTTTATATTTTTATGTAATAACTTTTATATTTTACAAAATCAGATTTGTTTCATTGCAATCTTTAATTTTTAATACAAATAATGCAAAAAAAGGAAAGATAAGAAACTGAAATTTTAATTGTAAAAAAAAAGTTCAAACCGTATTATCTCAAAACTATCCAAATGTCACATGGTGAGTTTTGCCTTCAAACCGACGATATATTATTTCATATATACGTGTTTGTTCGCAGGCCGCTCTGTGTGAATATGTTGACGAAGTTTGCGGTGAAACAGGCGGGAAAACGTCGGAAGTGACGCCATGACAGTCGCCGCCATCTTGTACATTTTTTGCTTCCGATTTGGAGCGGGTGAATGGTGTTCCGGAAATGAGCGCCGCGCCGGATGTGGCTGGTGTTTTCACGCTGGAAGTTTTAAATTTTATTACGCCTCAAATGAGTGCATAATTACAGAAATGGTTATGTCAGGTTAGGTCACAAAAGGATTCTTCATACTGGTATTTGAGAATGAATTTCATCAAACATTACATGACGTAAAATGCAATTAACAAATCTATGGGCGGGGGGAACAATCACATAAGTCAAAATGCCTTACTTTTCAGGAGGCAGTTTTTTGTGTCTCAAACATTGCGGGAATCAAATCTTACATTGAAAGAATATCCCTTTTTCTCCATATTTATAGGAATTGGATTATTGTTTATAATCAGTAGCTCAATCGCAAATAACTATCGACGTGCTTAAAAACATGCTAAGCATTTGAACGATCACAATGAACAATAATGAACATTTATTATTTTTTTAATGGACATTGTCCATTTATACAATTTATAGGGGTTTTGTACAATTTAAATTACAATAATAGAATGGTTAAAAACATTTGTGAAAAAAATGTTAAAAATACGACAAAGACGGGTCATTAGATAATTAAGGCCATAGTTTGTTCTATGCTGATCGATGATTAGTACTTCATTGTTTCTCAACCTACGAGTCAGAATATTGAATTTTACTTGTCCCAGTAATGATGGAACATCGATTATACCATTTAGTGTGCCGAACAAAAATATGGAATCAATATTAGTTCTACGTTTTTATAGACTAGAAATATTTAACATTAACTCTACATCAGCATAAGTATAATTACCTCTCTCTAGTCTAAGCATCCACGCTACTTTTCAAAGCAAGCGATGTTGGACTGATTCAATGTGCTTTATGCGATTCACATAGAATGGAGACCAGACCACGGAGGCATATTCTAGAAGAGGGCGAACAGTTGAGCCAAAAAGAGTTTTGATTGTACGGACATTAGTAAAATCAGAGGATATTCTGTTGATGAAGCCAAGTAATTTCAGTAATTTATTTACAATGTTATCTATTTGCTTTTTGTATATCAGTTTATAGTTCAAAACAACTCCTAAATCTCTGATGGACTTAACTACATCAATTTTGGAGTTTTCTATTAGGTATTCAAAGGAAATTGGTGGTTTTTTTCTATGAAATGACATTATTTTGCCATTTTTCATCAATTCAATCTTAGGTGTGCGGGGTTTGATTTTGAGCGGAACGAAGTACTAAGAGAACGGAAGAAGCAAGCGCACTCCGGTGACAACTATCATCAAGCGGAGATGATACGATTTGCTTGGCCATATACTGCGGTTGTCTTCTGAGAGCCTTAACCTTGCTCGCCTACTTTACAAGGCATCGGGTTCTCGACGTCCACTGCTGACTATTCGTCGGCGGTTCATGTCAGAACTACAGGATGCAAACCTTTTGGGAGGACACACAGGAGCTGGCAGCCGACACAAATGCCTGGAGGATATTTGTGGACACTATATCCTCTAATTAGGGAGCGGACATGAAACGATGATGATTTATTTATTTTACAGAAACAAAACAATGATATAATAACATAAAAAAAGATACAGCTTAAAGACAGAACAGCGAAGTTTCTAAATAAAAATCATACCTATTAAATTGTGGTACAATAAAAGGTTTTGTTTGCGTGTATTTGTGTGGGAGTAAGTGTTCAGGTGTGTATAAGCGTGCGCATCATTAAATAGCAAATGGGAGCGTATCGTAGGCAGAAACAATAAGTCTTAATTTATTTTTAAATAAATTAAGGGGCATGTCAAATATATCAATAAATGAAAAAAAAGCATTATAGTTTGAGCAAGAGCAGAGGAAAGAGTGTTGTGCATAGTTAGTGCTACAGACTGGTAGATGGAATAAATATTTATTTCTTGTCACGTGAAAGGGGACATTAAGATTAATTTTGGAAAGTAGTAAAAAAGTCTACTTTATTATTTAATAATTTAAATAAATAGCGTAATTCAGATATACTGCGTCTATTTTTAAGGGTAAAAAAACCATTTTGCTTAGCAGATTGGCTATAAGTGCAAAGAGTTTTATTGTTTTTATAATGTAGGTACTTTAAAAAATTTCGTTGAACATTTTCAATCCTTTAATGTTCGTTATGTATTGTGGGCTCCGCACAACGGATGTAAACTCCAATTTACTGCGTACAAAAGTGTGGTATAAAGTCTTCAATGCTTTTGGTTTTTTAAATGGTTAGAAAATTCTCAAAATGAAGCCCAGCGTTTGGTTAGCATTATAGTGGTGAATCACAGCAAAAAACACTCAGGCTTGAGAAAATATTATTATTTTATTATTTTATTTTTTATTTATTTTATTTATTTCATTTATTTCATTTATTTCATTTATTTCATTTATTTCATTTATTTCATTTATTTCATTTATTTCATTTATTTCATTTATTTCATTTATTTCATTTATTTCATTTATTTCATTTATTTCATTTATTTCATTTATTTCATTTATTTCATTTATTTCATTTATTTCATTTATTTCATTTATTTCATTTATTTCATTTATTTCATTTATTTCATTTATTTCATTTATTTCATTTATTTCATTTATTTCATTTATTTCATTTATTTCATTTATTTCATTTATTTCATTTATTTCATTTATTTCATTTATTTCATTTATTTCATTTATTTCATTTATTTCATTTATTTCATTTATTTCATTTATTTCATTTATTTCATTTATTTCATTTATTTCATTTATTTCATTTATTTCATTTATTTCATTTATTTCATTTATTTCATTTATTTCATTTATTTCATTTATTTCATTTATTTCATTTATTTCATTTATTTCATTTATTTCATTTATTTCATTTATTTCATTTATTTCATTTATTTCATTTATTTCATTTATTTCATTTATTTCATTTATTTCATTTATTTTATTTATTTTATTTATTTTATTTATTTTATTTATTTTATTTATTTTATTTATTTTATTTATTTTATTTATTTTATTTATTTTATTTATTTTATTTATTTTATTTATTTTATTTATTTCATTTATTTGGATAACCAACAGCTATAATTATCTCATATTTATATAACAAAACAAATAACAAATAAGCCAATTACAGGTTTTCACAAGTAGCATCACAGTAAGTTAAAAAAGATTCTCGAACATAAAATGAATAGTTATATTCTACATTTTTAACATTTTTTTTTTTGCACTTCAACAGGCCAGGAGGCCTAATCACAGTGGTGAATTACATCACAGAGCACCTAGGCTTGAGAAAAATCACATTTTAATTTTTGTGTTCTCACCGGGAATCGAACCCGGAACCTTCCGTGTGTGAGTCAAGCGTAATTAGTAATTAAATGTAAATAGTAATTAAATGTAAATTTAAAAAAAAGAAAAAATACTACGAGTTATTTCGAAAGCAAACGCCGTACGACACTAAGATAATTTGCAAATAAATCTATGTTAAATGATTTATTTATTACATGAAAATTATTTAAAGTTCGCCATAAATATGAATTTTGCCTATAATTAGATGAAACAAGAGGTATGTGAAGAAGAGGGTTATTTCTTAAAACTTTGGAAGGAACATTGATAGAAAGTTTGCTAAGTAGTTCAGGACAGTCAATTGAACCAGAGGTTATTTAGTTTGCATTCTTACCGGGAATCGAAACAGGAGCCTTATGTGCGTGAGTCAAGCCTATTAGCCATTACACCACGGATGGATGTCGTTAGTAAAACTCTGAACTTTGATTTTTAGGACGAAAAATACATTTTTTATCATTTTCAAAACGATATTCACGAAATTTTACTAATGACCTGTAGAAAATATATTCAAGAGTAAATTTTTCCTATTGTCACGTACTTAATGGTCCAAATTTAATGTGCCCTTTACGAGGGCGTTTTGCTAGATTTAAATACAAGATTTTTCGCCGTGGCACCTTTATTCTCCGACGTAACCTTTATTCCAGGTGTACAGGTAAGAAAAACCGCAAATTTTCCCCGAAATAAAAAGGAATATCTAAATAATAAAATTCATTTCACTAATAAGCGTCATTAAAAATTCAAGGACGTTGATACGGCAGTTTTTTTTACAAAGACGTGTTATAAATAAAATACGGGATCATGGATTTATATGTTTTTAAAGCAACGCGTTATATTTTTTTTATTTATTTAAATTTTATTTTATCCAGAAAACATACAGTCAAATAATATAATAAGTATTAAAAAAACAACAATATTTAATATAAAAATACCTATTAAGTATGCCTTTTTTTTAATATGTCTATTTTTATTAATCCTTTAACCTCCTGGTAAAACATAAACAGAAAATTTAAAAGGAAAAATAATAAAATCCACGAAACCGCGAAACCGGCTTGTCAGCAGGTTTCTTATTTTTCCTTTACATAAAGAGAAACGTTAGAGAAATTATATAAATTTAAAAAGTAATATATTTACAGATGACAACCTTAAGGTTTCGCAAGAACAAATTGTCTATTTTTTTATGAATGTATGTATGTGTATGCGCATGGATGTATGTACGTGTGTGTGTATGTATATGTGTATATATGTGTATATATATATATATGTGTGTAAATATGTGTATGTATGTATGTATATGTATCAAAATGTGTACCTATACGAATAAGTTTATATTTTGTTTGTCTGTGCTCTATATTAATTTGTTAAAAATTATAATATATTAAAATGTAATTGCCTAGCTTGGAACGGGGTATGTACCCTTGTTAGCTGGGCAAAGTGAACATGGAATTGTATTTTGATAAAGAGTGTAAATAAATAAATAAATATAAACATTATTAAGAACTAAAAGCATACCTATTTTTCGCAAAAAAATTATTTTCAAAAATTAAAATAGATGACATAAAAAAATTAAAATAGATGACATAAACAATAATCAATATAAAATAATTATCAATATGAAATAATAATCAATATAAAATAATAATCAATATCAAATAATAATCAATATATAATAATAATCAATATCAAATAATAATCAATATATAATAATAATCAATATAAAATAATAATCAATATCAAATAATAATCAATATATAATAATAATCAATATAAAATAATAATCAATATAAAATAATAATCAATATATAATAATAATCAATATAAAATAATAATCAATATAAAATAATAATCAATATAAAATAATAATCAATATAAAATAATAATCAATATAAAATAATAATCAATATAAAATAATAATCAATATAAAATAATAATCAATATAAAATAATAATCAATACAACATAATAATCAATATAAAATAATAATCAATATAAAATAATAATCAATATAATATTATTTTTTTATTATTTATCAAAAACATACAAAAATTAAAACTATCAAGTCTTACTGAACTGCATAATATGCAGTTCGTCAGCAGGTGCTTATATTTAAATTCTAATATATACTCGTATACATAATCTTGTCTCTTAAATTCCAGAACATTTAAAAACTCCTATTACTATGGGAAAAAAAGAGAAAAATGTATGCTCATCTACATCGAAAATATGTTACACGTAGAAAAATAAAAATTTGTCTAAATAGAAATGAAAAACAAAAACACCAAAAAATTTCAACGTAAAAAAGCACGTTCTAGAAGCAAGATTTTCCGCAGACGTCTTTCTTTTGAGACAGATAAGATTTTTTGTTTTTTAAAATTTTATTATATAAATAAAACACGAGTGATGCTTTAATCCACAAATTTGGAATATCCAGTGACCGGTTTCATCGCTTTCGCGACATCTTCGAGACTGGTATCTTTATTAATTTGGATAAATAATTCAAAGTCCTCCTCAAAATCCTTACCTCTGTTTTGTATAAACACATTTAACTCTTTGGTAAAGATACCAGTCTCGAAGATGTCGCGAAAGCGATGAAACCGGTCACTGGATATTCCAAATTTGTGGATTAAAGCATCACTCGTGTTTTATTTATATAATAAATTACAATGAACTTCCATGAAGAATTTTCACTTACAAACTTAAATGTTTTTTTATATTTGATGAGAGCATATTTTACATTTTTGGTATATTGTACAATAGTGTTCTTTTTCCGTATTTATTATTGAATTTAGGGAAAGCTAGTCCGTCTACACTAGTGAACCGAGTATTATATACTTGCTCCAATTTATTTCTATATTCAGCTAGAGACGCATGCTGAGAAACCAGCTTGGACCATAACAAAGCCCTACCGGATAAAATAATTATAGATTTATTTTATAAAAATATTGGAATATTGTGTCGCTGACAGTACAATTTTTTTTAAATTAACAATTTTACAATTGAATTTTGTAAGTTCTGAAAAGGGTTTATGTTTGTATTACTGGAAAAAGCCCGTGAAGTTAAAGCGTATCTTATAATTGATTCTATAAGTGACTAATAAATTATTCTTAAAGTATTATCAGGTACATAATATTTGATCAATATATCTTCTTCTTCTTTTCCACATCCGCTCCTAAGTCCGTTCTATCAAACCAATGCTAATTGGCCGCAGGTTGGGGTAACATATTTTGAACGCTTATGTTTACTCAATTTATACCTCAATGGAACATAAAAAGTGCTAAGTATCAACATAAGTTTTGTCCGTTTTTTTCAAATTAAAATTGAGAACAAAAAGTAAAACAAATTACTAAAGGGTGGTATACGTCATTCGTCGTGTTTCGTGATTATTTTTTTTTCACATAAGCATTCTTCTAAACAATTTTTTAATTCCCGCCAAACTGCAAAAGCAGTTTTTTTGCAGGGATTTCTCTCTTTAAACATTTTAGTAACACAATATAATAATGTTTACATAAAATATTTTTTTTAAATATCAACAAAATAAAGTTTAAAAAAATTCAATACAAGTAAATCAAGTCTTTTTTAAAAACGAAATATATAAAAAATAATAAACAAACACTTTTTTTGAGACTGTTTTAAATTGTTTGGTTCCCCATTTTTTTATAATTTTTTTTTTACACACTAAACTTAGAATTTAAGAAAAAGATTTTTAAAACCAATTTTACTTTGTTTTTCCTTTTCGTTATATGTATTATTTTATTTTATTACAAGCCTTCGAATGTCAAGTAGACGAAAGTGGGCATTTTCGACACCTCCTTTGGTTCACTTGGGTCACGTTAGGTCTTAAAAGAGCTGGCCTTGGAGGGTGAGAACTGATTTGCGAGGACCCATTACAATAGATCTACCTAGATTGCCGGTACGTCCTGACGCAGGCTCCTGAGCCTATACAGCACTGACTCCCAATTACAGAATTAGAATATTAGAGGGGGGAGTCAGGGTGTGAGTGATTAATCGATGATCGGTTAATAATGACGTCGCGTGACTTAAAGCCACCAAAGTATAAAAAGTTTTCGTTGGCACTTCCAGTCATACATATTCAATTGCAATACTAATGAAATTACATTACAATATTTTCCATTGTCACTAGCTTACACCAACGGAGGCATTTATAGTGATCAAAACTACTATCAAATCAATACAATAAATTTTTAGCATCACGTGATTATATTACCATGCGTTGGGTCCCGGTCCCGTGTGTTCACGTGATTCACCAGCTGTTCAAAAAAGTGCACTTTATTGACATCTAGTGACTTTTATTAGTAATTTTTTGCTGCTGGTAAACAACGTGAAAACACGGGACCGGGACAGAATGCGTGGTTATTATAATCACGTGTTTACACGGCTCCGGAATACAAAGCACAAAAAGAGGAGTGAGACGCTGTAGGTACATGTGCGAATATTGCAATGTGGCTCTCCATAAAAGTCAATGTCGGCAAAACTATCATCAATTGTTTAAAATAAATGTGAGAAGCTACAATTGATTTTACCGAGTATTTTCATAATTATGACACCAAAGCATGAAATTTCACAAAAATGGGTCGAGTACAGGGTAAGTGTATTCGGCCGGTGCTTAACGGATTTAACGATAAAAAATGAAAATTTGTTTATTTAACTTAGATAATTTTCATCTTTGCACATTCAATCTTGGGGATTGGTTTGCAGCAAAGTCCTGCATCTCGTCCTCCGTTGGTCTCTATTCTCTGCAGTCCTCTTCAACTCAGTATATAAGGCGCAGCTTAAATTCTCGTACACTGGCTCCAAATACTACCATCGGGGGCGCCCTTTGTGATTTGTCCCCTCAGCCATTCCCTCTATTATGTCATGCAGGAAACCCTCATGGCATATAATGCGACCGATCTATTAGGCTCGCCTCTCTGAGATAGTATTGATAAGGTGCCTCCTTTTTACAATTCTGCTAAGAACCTCGTCATTAGTAATGTGGTCTTTCCAAGAAATTCCTAATATTTTTCCTTAGCACCACATCTCATTAATATAAGTTATGCGGATGACACCGTTCTAATTGCAGACAATAAACAAGACCCAAATGCTGAGAAGTTCCCGATTGGTCCACATAAGTATATCCCTCCTGATCCTAACAGTTAAGATAAATTTAAAGAAATTTAATTGCAGAAAAATCCACCTTTTTACATGTAAACCTTGTATATTATAAGCAAGGTAAATAATAAAGCAACTCCCATAAAAAAAATATAAAAAAAATAAACCAGACCTTCAAGAACTGCTTGATAAGATCAACTCCGTCGGTGAACGTTTTGGTTTAAATATTATTGGAAACAAAACTTTACTTATTGTTTTTAGATGAGAGAGTCATTTAAATGTTAATCTCCAACTTAAAAGTGTCAATATCGAGAGAGTAAAACAGTTCAGGTACTTGAGCAGTATCATCACTGAAAATCTATACCCTGACATTGAGATACAATGCAGAATAGAAGCAGCCCAAAAAGGATTTAACAAAATGAAAAATCTTCTTTGTGACGTTGATAAAAACCTTAAGCTGAGACAACGATAGTTAAATGTTATACAGGGCGTCCCAAACTCATGGGACATGAAGGGGAAGTACCTTAAATATCGTAGATAGTGTATTTTGCTGAAAGAAGACTTTATGTTACTTTTAAAAGTTAGTAATTCTGCATTCATATATTTTCTAAAAATTACTTGCTTCGTCTGGGAATCGAACCGACTTAAATGTCAAAAAAAAATCACCCTATTTTCATGACAAAAAACAAAAACAATTAAAAAAAATTATGAAGTGGGTACTTATTTACTAAGAACAAAATTTCTGAAGTGGGTACTTATTTACGAATAATCAATGCTATCTTTGGAATGATAATATCGCTACTTTTCGAACTTCGTCGTCGGCAATAAATAACTTTCTTGAAATTTGACTCAATCATTTTACGTTGTTCCTTTCTTTTAAAATACTATGTTACTTAAACAAAGTTATTATTTTTTAGCTATTCTTTCGATCGGCATCATAAAAGTAGGGTGATTTTTTTTTTACATTTAAGTCGGTTTGATTCCCAGACGAAGCAAGTAATTTTTAGAAAATCTATGAATGCAGAATTACTAACTTTTAAAAGTAACATAAAGTCTTCTTTCAGCAAAATACACTATCTACGATATTTAAGGTACTTCCCCTTCATGTCCCATAAGTTTGGGACGCCTGTATATGGTATGTCTTACTGTACGATGTAGAGGCGTGGACTCTTAAAGTTAATATTATAAACCGCCTTGAAGTATTTGAAATGTGGATTCCCCGTAGAATGTAAAGAATATCTTGGACTGACATGACGACCAACAATGAAGTATTACGTAGAGCCAATACTGATAGTTGACCACCACTATTAAGCTCCGTAAGATTTCATATTTTGGCCGTGTGTTGAGAGGTGATAAATATGCCATACTTTAGCTTATCACAAGGGAGAAGATCGAGGGACGTAGAGGGGTTGGAAGAAAACAGCTTTCCTGGCTTCGAAACATCCGAGCATGGACCAGGATTAGAGCTGTGGAAAAGCTGTTTCGCACTGTTCGGGATAGGGAAGCTTTCTTCCAATCATCAACGTCAAGGGGACCCGATATGACACGCGAAGAAGAAGAACCACATGCCGATGGCCTCTAGTCTTTTTTTATCTCTTTCAGTGAAGTGCCATGTCTCACAGCCGTACATCAATATGCTCCATATATATGTCTTGGCAAGTTGCTTGGGGAGTTTTAAGTTTATATTATTTGACGCAAGCCTCGCTCGGTGTATGCGGCAGTCGACTTTTCTTTTTGTTCTCCCATCCCAGGTGATCTTGCTTCGAAGGTACACACATTTTATTCCAATTGAAATACATTTTTCATTAACTTCTTCTTTCTCCTGTCCTATTTACTCGGGGACCAGGAGATTTTCTTGTTTGGTTTCTGTTTTACGGCCGGTTGCCACCTGACGCTGAGATAGTAACCCCTCTGTCTGAATGGGGCTCTCAGGATGCCACCGTTGACTATTGTTCCTTCGCTGCCATCCTCGATATGACGTCCTGCCCGATACCGCTTCTCATAGCACATAGCATATAGCCCGAAGTATGTCTGAGTGGTCTGAGAGAATATTTTTACCTTCCACATGTTCCGCCGTACTGATGCACATCACAGTCATTCAGGTCTTCACCCGTAGCCCTGGACGAGGATCGCGCTACCGGGTCCTCACAACTCAGACACCTAAACACTCTCTCTACTGAAGTGAAAGGTGCGAACCCCCGCGACGTGGACGCGCTGAATAAGAATTACTCCAGTGAGAACTGAAAGGGAGACTCAGTCCTCCAGGAGCCGGTTTGATGGTCACGTTTAGGAATGACAGGCAAATATATGCTCACAAACCATCGTCCGAGACCGAGGGCAAAGGCTTCTCATTTAATGATATTGAAATCATTAATTACATTTTTAATTTATTGTAATCATTACATTTTCAAATCTTCAAAGATTGAAGAAAAAAACTTTTTTTTATACTAGTATACTAAATTAATTTGGTCATTTTTTGAGATTCCATTTTGACATATTCATTTTGACACACAACTACATAAATTTTAAACATCATATAGATTACATTACTCGTGTCATTTTAACTACTGGGATTCATTGAAAGAGTAACCGAACCCTTTAAAAAACCGCAATATTATACAGTGATGATCATAAAAAAACTCGCATTAAAATTTTGACCGTTAATCTAACTTTACGTCCCCGAGAGAAGATCGTAAAATAGTCAAGTTCATGTTAGATAGTCGATCGATAATTTCTGAAGAAATACACGAGAAAGTACAATCTACCAGCCAGATAATGTGTTCAAGAATAACCGTATCCAAAAGATTGATAGAGAAGGGTTTCTAGGTGCGGAACTCTGTAAATAAGCTTCTCTTAACAGACAAGATGAAGACGACTCGGCTCGAATGGGCTGAAAATCATAAAAATTCGCTGACTATTACACCACGAGGTTCAAAAAGTTAAATATTCCAAGATGTGATTTAGCCAGGTTTTTTCTGAATTATTTCGACATGCCGAGCTAAAAAGGTTACCGAGCGCAGTCTTAGTGCAACTTCCCCATTCAATTAGACCATTTTTAACACAGAATTCCCCGATACATTGTACGGACGTTTTAGTTCCGGGACTTTTATATATATGAAAAGGTAATTGAATCGACGTCAGTTATCTGTTGAATAACTTAACCGCAGTCGATTAAAATTCACGGGAATGTTTATAAAAGGCTTCAGTACAATCGAGTGGTCAGTTAGTGAAATAGCCTGGACGAATTACTTTTTGTCATCAAAATTCTTTTTTCACTCGGCTCTATAACAGTTTATTATTTCGTACAAGGTAAATATATCAAACCTTTTAACATTTATTTTAGTTATTTAAACAAAATACTTATTACTAGAAAACGTATCTAGTTATTGATTGAGTTTTTATACTGTCATTTTTTGGTGGAACTGCATTTTAATTATAATAATAAAAATACGTACATAGTTTTGCGCCGATGTGAAACCCGGTCAATGGTAAAATTAAAACCAAAAGTATAATAAATTTATGTGCGAATTTTATTGTTATAACATCTAGTTATTTTTATGAAAAATACATTTTCAGCCAGTCATAAAGTTATTTATGTATTTTGAACAATAATTTAGATTTTTTTTAAATGACCGTATAATTGCTATTTTTAAGTAATAATTTAAGCATTAAATTTTTTTGTATGCGCTGTAATTATCATTTTAACTAATTCTACAAGGTTGATAAATTACAACAGAGATGGAGGAGAACATTTTAGAGAAGGGAATATAGAAGTCTAGGCATTTACACGGCTTATGACCTGTCAATGGCTGGTTTAAGTGGCCACTTTACGCACTGTTACATTCACCACTTTGCCAATGTTTGAACATCCCTATTTCTTCAATTCTTCCATCTGTTGATTTTAGTGAAATTAATGAGCTGAAACCTTTATTTTTGTGAAGAGATTCATTTGATTGAATTATTTCACATACTAGGCAACGCCTGAAAACAATTTTCAAATTACTTAACTTCTCCTTGGACCAGTTAATTTTATTACAATATTTTGAGATTGTCCGAATGTTTGTAGACAAAAGATTGGACGACTGGAGATGTTGCAATTTGTTAATCTTATGACTCCCTAGGGGGTGAAATCCAGTCTTTTGTCTACAAAAATTTGGCCAATCTCAAAATATTGTAATTTTTTATGGGCTTAAAATTGTACGGTGAGTTATACGAGAAAATATAAATATAAAATGCCAAAATATAATAAAAATCCATTTTTAAAATTACGTTTTTGGTCAGTTTTAGTATTACATATATGGGTGACTTATTCATCTTTAAATCGATTCTAAAGATCCCTTTGAGCTTACTTAAAAAAGCATAAATTAAAAAACATTGTTTGTCGGTATCAAATTAATTTATGTTTCTGAGTAAAGATAAACCAAAATCTTAAGTCTGGTCATGTCAAAAGCAGACAGAACCGAAGGGCATGTATGACAAGATTTATGAATGTGGAAGAGGCTAGGATTGTATGCCAGGATAGACGTGTGTGGCGGTCCATTCTCTCTGCCTACCCCTACGGGGAAATGGCGTGATGTTAGTTGTAGTAGTAGTAGTAGTAAAACTTTATAATCAATGATTATTTCAACACATCGTAACGATAAAACTAATTAGTTACATTTGCAACGGTTTTTTTTTATCTATCATCAAACGCTTTTGCCTAAGCAGATAAATTCAATATTATAACGCCCTTTAAACCATCTTAAAGATCAACAATGTTCAGAGTATGTCCAAATTTTATTAGACAGGCTAAATATTGCAACAGAAAAGGTTAACGTTTTTAAGAAGGGAATAAATTTGATAGAAAGTCACGACAAGCATTCGGATATACAAAAGCGTTATTGATTAAACCAGCTAGTAAAAGAAGTATAAAAAACTATCACCAAGTAGGTTTCGGCTCTTTCACTTCACGAAAGTCAACGAATGGAAAAGTTAGGAATGTGGATATGTAAACAGTAGAATAGCGAATGATGCAACGTTTGTAAAATGGCTACTCAAACCAGCCAATGAAAGGCCATTAACCCTGTGCCTAGACCTTCATATTCCCTTCTCAATTTTTTTTTCCCTTTCCGTTGCAAAAAATGTACGTCTTTAAAATGCCTGTATGGCTTAAAACGCCGATGGTTTATAAAAAAAATAAAAAATTAGGCTAAGAGTTTAATTATTCAGATACTTTGCATCAAAACTATTGATTATTTGTTTAAATTAATATTTGATAAAACAAAAAACATAAAAATTTCACATGTAGGACATAAAGGTCAAAAGTTAGATAGATTAGAAATTTTAGAAATAAATAGGATAAAAAATAATAGCGATAGAATTTTAATAAATCAGCGGATAGAATTTAAAAACTCACCCTTATTAGCCCCCTTAGTTAGACCCTGTACATTGTAATAAAACAATAAATATATTTCATATAATTTAATATTTTCTTAAAGTACACCGCCGCCAACGCATGTTTCAATAATTTGTCTCACTCTGTTCCATTGCAATATTGCGTATTGTATCTTTTTCAACTTATTTTTAAATGTACCTACACTTAAGATAATATTTAGTTTTATATAAATTACCCTTACACTGTATAATATTCACCAGTCTGAAGATGCCCATTAGAGGGTGAAAGCGCTAATTGTTCAAAATAAATAAGTGGAAGTGTACCAAGTATTTTTTAAATTAATAACTTATTTGGAAATATAAGTTATTACATCATTACAATGGAATTCCATCAAGAATTGTCAATAAATAATTTAAATGAAATAATAATTACTTCAACAATATTTTGAGTTTGTCCAAATTTTTGTAGACAAGGACTGGATTCAACTCCCTGGGGAGCTGTTTATATTAACATATTACAACAGAGATGAAGAACATTTAAGATAATTCACTCAAAATATTGTTGATAAATTACCTGGTCCATGAAGAAGTATAGAAATTGAAAAAATAACATTTTCAGGCGTTGCCTAGTATGTAGGTGAAATAATTCAATTAGATGAATCTCACCCGCATAAATAAAGGTTTCTGCTCTTTAACTTCACAAACATCAACAGGTGAAAGAATTGAAGGAATATAGATGTTCAAATATAGGCAGAATGGTGAATGTTACATAGTGTGTAAAGTGGCCACTTAAACCAGCCATTGACAGGCCATAAGCCCTGTAGATGCCTATACTTCTAAATAACCTTCTCTTAAATGTTCTTCATCTCTGTTGCAATATGTTAATAATTACTTCGTTTACACTATTAATAACTCAAAATATACAAATATAATAAGAAGTGTAACATCATAACGCATGTAATTTTATCCTTTAAAAATCGTATTTTAAACATTATTAATGATTCAAGATTTTTATTATAATAAATTGAATATTTGTTTGGGTATAATCAGCACAATCGACAATCAATCGACTCATTTAGATGAAGTAAATTAAGAATATTATAAAATTATATTAAAGAAATAAAAATTGTATTCCTTTTTCCAAAATTCGTAGCTTAAATAAAAATTATATTTAAATTCAATTTGTTTTTAAAAATAAAAAAAATCTTGTATTTAAGTTATTATTTACCTAAAACAAACAAACAAACCATCACGCCGTTTCCCCGTAAGGGTAGGCAGAGAGGATAGAACGCCACAACACTCTATCTTTGCATACAGATCTCGCTTCCTCTACATCCATACATCTTCTCATGCACGCGCGCCGATTATTCCGACTTTTGACATGTCCATCTTTAAGTATTTGTTGGATTTGGTCATGCCATGTCTTTCTCGGTCTTCCTCTATTTCTGCATCCATCAACATTCGCATTGTAAATATTCTTAGCCGTTCTCTCGCTGTCCATTCGTTCCACATGTCCAAACCAGCGCAGAGCTCTTTTCTTGATTTTGTCGATAATGCTTGTCTCAGCCTTACATAATGTACGGATCTCAACATTTGTGCATCTATCGTACATATTTCAATTTTCTAACCATTTTAGAAAATGGTTAAAAGTCGTGAATAACTTGCATAGGAAAAACGTAATTCGTACAGTGGGATTTAAAACTCGAATATATAATTCGTTTGTCGACAATATTTCCAAAGAAACAGTTTTTCATTAGAGTTGAAAATATACATTTTTGTCCACATGTATTATTCAAAACAATATTCTGATTTTCAAAATTCACTTACAAACTTCCTTCCCTAAAATTTTCCTTAATTCTGTTGATTTATCAAAAATCAAACATAAACAATAAAACTAATTCGCCCACCGTAATTGAGTTGATGTGAGATTCAAACAAAATGAATTAAATAACTTAAATTAAGCATAAATTTTAATTTCCGTTTTTAGATACGCGACCATTTTCCGAGAGAAAAAATCTTTCAAAGTTTAATAGAACTTATTTCTGCGCTTAAAAAAGTTCTTGTTTCGTGTGAGACTTTCAAAGCTCAAGTCCCAAGTTTTACTTTGCTTACTTACTAAAGTTTCATTCTAAGAAATAATGTTCTTAACCTCATTTTAATTGTTTTCCCATAGACTTTATACAGAGGGCGAAAATTTATATGAGATTATAAATGTCGTTTAAAGTATCGCAATATACATATATTAAAAGTGAATAATTTACTGCGTGTTTGGTTTGTGTAAAATCACAATAAAAAAATATAAAACGACCGGTTTCAGAACATGACTATTCGTCTGTTAAGGCTTAAAAATAAATTTAAACTAATTGTTTTTAAACGTACTAAATCCTCATCACTATCATCCCTTCCTGAATCTAGTGGTACATAAGGCACTGCATAGGTTAAAAAAATACATCGTAGTTCGATCATCTTTTACATGAAGGTAAGGTTTCGGTCTTACGCCTACGGTGACAGTCCAGAAACAATTAAGTTTTCCAGTTATATTTAGGATTGTTATCTGACAGTACCTTCTATCAGTTCTATTTCACATACAGAGCTGTATTTTTTATCCACCTGGACACAAGGAGATACCTTAAATAAAACCATGAAATTACGTAGTTAAATTATAAGCATTTTGTTATTTCATAAGATTAAAAGTATTTGGTGTTAGTTTATTTTCAAACCTTGACAAAGAAAAAGTGTTGTTCTGAAATAGACCGGAATACTAAAATTATTTCAGAGATTTTAGACTTACAAAATACCTTGTGAATGGGGAATTTTAGCCCTACGGAAAATCGGGAACATTATCTGGAATTGAAAAAAAAAAAACAAAAAAGGTTTTCTTACGCGCGGTAAATGTTAAAGTATTAAATTTTAACACAAAGTTTTTTAAAAATGTACGAAGAAAATAATAAAATATATTTGAATAAAGACGAAGTACTTTGAACGACGTTACTAGTTCATACGAATTAACCAATGATAAGAAAGCTGTTAAAGATATCCGGTTCACTTACCGTCAACGGACCAATCGGCAGAACTGACCGAGAATAAGCGAAAGAGAACCCACGTGCCGAGAAGCTTCAAAACTTGGCTTAAAAAAATTGGCTTAGTTTAATAGTCTATTAACTAATAAAAAATAATAAAAAACCGATTAACTTTCACATTATTAAACATGGAAAATCCCAAAATTTGTGGCCTTAATGTCAATTTCATTGACAATATTTGGAGTTTGTCCAAATTTTTGAAGACAAGGACTGGATTTGACTTCCTGGGGAGCTGTTTATATTAACGTATTACAACAGAGATGAAGAACATTTGAGAGAAGGTAATATAGAAGTCGAGGCATCTACAGGGCTTATGACCTGTCAATGGCTGGTTTAAGTGGCCACTTTACACACTGTGTAACATTCACCATTCTGCCCATATTTAAACATCTATATTCCTTCGTTTCTTTCATCTGTTGACGTTTGTGAGGTTAAAGAGCTGAAACCTTGCTGCGTGTGAGATTCATCTAATTGAATTATTTCACCACCTATTTCACCCGCATAAATAAAGGTTTCAGCTCTTTAACTTCACAAACATCAACAGATGAAAGAATTGAAGGAAAATAGATGTTCAAATATGGGCAAAATGATGAATTGTGGCCACTTAAACCAGCCATTGACAGGTCATAAGCCCTGAATTTGTCAGGACTTCTATATTACCTTCTCTTAAATGTTCTTCATCTCTATTGTAATATGTTAATTTTATTGTTTTTGAAGCGATTTAAAGTAAAGAACTTGCAAAATTAAAGTTTCATTTTTCAAAATAATTATTTTAAAATGTTACCTTTAAGGGCAACTATTTAATGAACTAATTCGGACATTTTATTTAATTGTCATCTTAAAATTTTTGTACTTTTTTTTTATATCAAATATTTTATTTTATTTGGGAAATCAACAGTTCTGCATACATATTTATAGTAAACAAACAGATATAGTGTATAAACTCAGAACTAATAACAGATTTCCACAAAGTATACAAAGTTAGTAAAGAAAATATATTACAAATTAAATAAATACAGATAAGTTTATACATATAAAAATGTTATTTTCATGTACTCGTAAATATTTTTCAATAATCAAAGACTTTTTTTATACTTTTTTTAAGAACAGGTAGTTATTGTAAATTGGGCGGGATTAGGACAAGAGAAGATAATTAGATAAATGGGGTGTCCTATGCCGATGGAAACATTTTGCATTACATACGTATTAAACATAATAAAATCATAAAAAACTTACTTTTAGTAAAATTCATCTCCACGGATACTATGAAATAAAAAAAACATGTTTTTACATATCTGGTTACTCTAGTTTTTTTTTATTGATTTATTCATACAAATACATATGTATTACAAAAAAATGTATCCCTAACTCTATAAGACCAAAATCCCTGTGTTGAATTGGGATACAATTTAATGAAAACACAGTATGCAACATTCAGCATTCTAAACCTCGACATTTCTTCTTTCATTTCTAGAACTTGTGACTGCTAAGCAATTAACCTCTATGGACTCATAAATGGACCTATAAAAAAATGTAAAATTTAAAAATGTGACATCAATAGATGATCTTAAAAGCATTAAAATTTTTAAAATATGTATAAGGGCCTTCGTTGCTTCAAAAATAGTTATCAAGTTTTAGTTAAGCGGAGTTTAAAGTGCAAAGATTATTTATACAGCCAAATCGCTAAATATGCTTCCATAAAAATTATGTTTTAATGTGACGAAAAATCTTTCAAAAATAAAATAAAAATCTTGCTGATTAACATAGATTTTTTTTTAAACATTCGATTGGCATGTGATGTGTTCGTTGTTAAATAAAAAAAATGTAAATAGGGGCTAGATTTCTTACTGTCCATGCGCTATGTAGCTGCAAGACGTGCTGTAATCTAGCTCCTATATATCATAATTGGAGACGAGAAACTGGAATCCCAACCGATCATGCGCTCTGTAGCAGCAAGACTTGCTGGGATATTCATTTATTGTACAGCGTGATTGAGATGATTTTCACAAAAATTGCACTTCATTAATCATCCAAATATACTTTTTTTTTATTTATTCTTATTTTACTCTTACAAATTATAAACAATAATAAAAATAATTTGACCTCACTGGGGTTACCTGTGCCGAGGACACTTAACAATATACTTTTTTGAAATGTTTTTACATTTGAGAATAAACAAAGAAGACTTACTTAATAAACAGAGATAATTATCAAAATATTCAGACTGTTTTAAAAACTAGGTATATTTGTACATTTTTATTATTTATATTACAAAACGCACAATGAAAATAACAAAAACCTCACATAAGCTATACACTTGTGGAGCAGTTGATTCAATATTGGTTTGGGCGAATGAGACAATGCATTTTACTTCTACCTAGCTCCACTATCCATTTTTTATAGCCTTTTTAAACATTTTCTCGTTACTGATTGTTTTAATGGAAAGATATATATATATAAAATTCTGAGCACTGTACAGTCCTCCTTGAATCGGATAATGATCCCGTGGCGAGTGTTGCAGGCTTACATATCAGAGTTCCGAGGTTCGGACCCCGCTCTACCCCAGCTTGATCCCCATTAACTGATAATGAGTTATTTTTAAATTGAAATATTTAGATAAGCTATGAGAACGAAATTTTTTCGTTTTTATGAAAAAAATGTTTATCCTGAGGCAGTGGGCTCTTAAATAAATGTTTTCTCAATTTTTTTCTCATAAGAATAAAAACGGGTTGAAAAAATAACACGACGAAACATTTTTAGTGTTGAAACATTAACTTTGTTGTAAAAAGTGACGTTATTTAACTTTAACGTATTGTTTATCCTCATAATTTCCCCAGTGCTCGAAATTCAATGTTGACCCGAGTATGACCCCATGGAACATTCGAGAACACAATGTAACTAAGTGCACGCATGTTTAAACCCAGTGCCGATAACAATAACTTGTATGTTAATTTTAAAACACGGGTTATGTATTCATTTATTCCTGGGTTTAATTTGGCAATTAACACCCAACAGAATGCGTTAAAATGTATATACCGAACGATATATGGAAAATAATATTTTGGATAATAAAAGGAGCGAATGAAGAAATTCAGCACTATATGAAATTGGATATAAAAAGAGTATTAAATTGTACTAAAAAAATTTATTCAAAATGTATGAAAAAATAATGAGCTACTTTGAACGACCTCACTAGTTCATATGAATCAAGTTGTTTTTGAGTTGTGAAAGATTTCTGATTTACGGTACGTCAACGGACCATTATTTTTATTCTTATTCTTAGAGGTAGGGGGTCAGTGCTACGCAAGCTTCTGACGTCACTGCGACATCATAACGCATGTAATTTTATCTTTTAAAAATCGTATTTTAAACATTATTAATGATTCAAGATTTTTATTATAATAAATTGAATATTTGTTTGGGTATAATCAGCACAATCGACAATTAATCGAGTCATTTAGATGAATTAAATTACGAATATTATATTAAAGAAATAAAAATTGTATTCCTTTTTCCAAAATTCGTAGCTTAAATAAAAATAATATTTAAATTCAATTTGTTTTTAAAAGCAAAAAATCCTAATATTTTAGTTATTATTTACCTAAATATTTCAATTTTCTAAACATTTTAGAAAATGGTTAAAAGTCGTGAATAACTTGCATAGGAAAAACGTAATTCGAATTATAGTACAGTGGGATTTAAAACTCGAATATATAATTCGTTTGTTGACAACGGTACATTTACGGTACGTCAACGGACCATTATTTTTATTCTTATTCTTAGAGGTACGGGTCAGTGCTACGAAAGCTTCTGACGTCACTGCGACCTGTGAAGATCTATTGTGACAGATCCCCGTGAATAGTTCTTCCCCTCTAAGCCCAGGTCTATAAAGAGCCTGGCTACTGTGTGGAAGGCGAGAGTTTACATTTTGCCAAATCTCCCCCTCCAAGCCTAGATCCGTAAAGTATCGGGCTATTAGGTAGGGGACGAGATCTTTAACATCCTCAGGTTTAACCGGTGGTCCTCCGAGGATGAAGCTTCTTTTATGATGTATAGCATCACATTCACATAGAATATAAATAGGTGTTTCCTCATCTGCACTGCAAAACCTATATCTAGAAGTTTTGGAAATGTGTCAACGGACCAATCGGTAGAACTGACCGAGAGGAAGCGGAAGAGAACTTGCTTCGTCACACACGGAGTAACTTCAGAAATCCAAAACTTTAATAAATCATTACGCTGATAAGACCATACATTTTTTTTATTTCCTGAGCTTAATAGTCTATTAAAAAATTTAAAAAAAATAAAAACCACTGAACTTCCTCGTTGTAGCAAAACGCGATAATCTGATACGAGTGAAATGATCTGTGTTACGCTTTAGGAGTCAGTCTAGAGACACTGAAATAGTATTCTTCGTCAGCCTTGTTCTCGCCACTGCTGGATATAAAGGTTTTCACTCCTTTATGTCCCTCGCTTTTTTCATCCACGCTCTACCAGCTATCGAGGCAAGACGTCGGTCCTTTTTTTTATGGCCATCCAATACCTATTTTTTTCCCATGGTATCCATTTTATTATTCCGGGCGTCCACATTCATTAATTGTCTCGCCCTCTCCCGTTTTAATTTTGCTTTTAGTGTAATCTATGATATCCACGATTCTGGTTTGGCCCCTAATTTCTTAATTTCTTTTTCAATGGCACTATAGCGTATATCGAGCCTTCACTTCCATTAACTTTTGCTTTGAACTCCTTTTATTATTTGCTACAACCTTCCAGTAAGAGACTTCCTGTATTTGGAATGCATATTTTTTTATGTCGCCTTCCATCGCAGCCTCAGTCCACCGACCTTTCTTCTGCCTCCCGGTTGCCATCTAAGACTCTTTTTTTGTACCCGTGATGATGGCATTCTCTGACCATATCTAGCCCATCTCAGCCTATTTAGTCTGATGTGTACAGAGAGCAGAGAGCTGTCGAATAGTTCATTGTTTTACCAAATTCTCCAGGTTTTTCCATCATTCACGGGACCACTCTTTTATCAAAGATATCCACCATCTCACCAGATGCCGTTTGTTTTTACACCTCACACCCGTACGAAACCACCTTTCCGATGACATATTTTGGGTGATTTTTGTCTTTTGATGGACACTTTCAAACTCAAACACTGGTAACAGAGACTCGAAGATATACACCATCTGTCTTTACACGGATCATTGCATGCATTTCAGTTTCTGGATACTTTTCTGTGTCACAGACATGGTTACTATTTTGTATGTTGTCACTATCAAACAAACAAGATTCAGAGTCTTGTCTTCTAAAGCATACTAGGTCTTGTTTAATTTCGAAAATGTATTTAAGCTTGCTTTTCTTTTTGGCAACTACGCTGTCTGGTTGTCTTTACCAAGTTTAATATTGTGTTAACCACTTCGATTTTATTCTAATTCAAATTTATTGATTTTATCTTAATAACATTAGGAAAAAAAAAATATTTAAGTCGTTATATTGGGACAGCATATTATCAAGCCAGGTTCGATCAACAGTTCGTTATAAAGGTATAATACTCTCAAATAACTAGAGTATTTGCCCCTTCATATCATATCCTTGTCTTTTAGATTGTCTCTTGTAAGGGTTTTCCGGAACACCCGTACACATACGAGTAGACCAGCAGTAATCCCCAAGCATTACTTCATTCCAATGGCCTTTATGCCATTTTATCACAGAAATATCTTAATGGACTCTAACATAGTTTCGCTGATGTGAAAGATGTCGATCTCCAAAGTGTTCTCCGATGTTCAGCTGCCTGATTGCTCTTCCAATCGGCAGAGCAGTTAGGCAGAGGCAGGTTGGTTTTAGAAGCCAGTAGGTAAAACAGTCTGTGCTGACGCTGTCGGAGATAACCCTCAAGAACATAAAAATGTATGTAAACTCTTATGGCTGAGTTATTAGTTTGAAAGAATGGGTCAGTGTGAACACATCCTTTTTACATTGCAAACTATTGGTTGCCTAAGAGGGATGCAGTGAGGAGCAAACAAACAAATGACGTGACAAATCACTATCATACTCCTTCATGTAGAGAAATATCAGAAATTGTTCCAAATAATAATGTCTTTCCTTGTTGGAATTTCTCGTATTATTGCACTGAAAAATCACATTTAAATCAATATTTCATGTCGAGTTTGCGAGAATTCAACTCAGGATCTCATGCATGGTGGGCAAACCAGCCAACAACTAAACCATGAGGTGGGCTGACAAATATGTGCATAAATAAAACTTTAAATGGGAAAAGTACGGAGTCGACTCAACGCGAGTGATTTTGTCAAACTTTACCATGTTATTTTGCGCGAGTAGTCAAGTTGAGAAGTTTTTACTCGCGTGGTTCGGGGTGTTTGCATTAGAAGATGCATGAATCTGCATTCAACGACCATGCATAATATGCCACTAAAAATAGAAGGATAATTATTTTTAGTAGATAGAAAAGGTTTTTATTTTAATATTAACAATCAAGATTCGTTTTTGATGGATCCCAATCAGATTATCATTATTGTCGTTATTTTTTTTTTTTAAACTTTGAATCAAAGAACATAAAGATGTCTCAACAATAATAACTTCTCAAAATTCAGAAATCATCTAATGACCCGACTCAATGCGGATTTTCTAGCGAGTTAGGGCAAGTTCACAGGACTGGGTCGTTCTTGAATATGTCGCTATAATCTGTGTCTCTGTCCCTAAAAAATATATGTATAATGTTATTAACAAATAAATAAATATCCTCAAATCATATTTTTAATCGAGAAACGGGTGTAGAAATTTTACATATTTATAAAAATGATCTCCGTTTAGACATTCTAGAAATATTTTACATGAGTAAAGCCAATAATCAAAAACTCCCACTAAAAATAATTCGAGTTCTCTTTTTAAGATATTTCCCTTATGATTGATATTATCCGCTTTTTCTCTCCTTATATTATTTTTTAAAAAAATATAATTGTTTCTTTGCATTTAACAATAGGTATACAAAAGTCACAAATACCAAAAAATTCATGGCCGTGTATGGGTATACATTTTATTTCAAATAAAAATTAAGGCTACTGGAAGTATACGATAATATTTTTAGAACACAATTTTTTTGTCGCTAAAAATGAGAAAATTATAATAAAAGTATATTTTATTCATTAAAAAATTAAGGTATTTAAATCTGCTTTTTTATCTATAATTTCAACAAAATAAAAATAAAAAAAAATTACTTCTATTATATTGTCCTTATGAAATGCATTGTACAGTTTTGGACCTATAAAAAATGAGTGTCTTTGCCCGAGTCTTGATTTACAATAATGGATTTCAAGTAAACTATTCAATATTCAAATTTATTTCAACAGAGAGGGAAAACATTACTGAGAAGGGGATATGGACGTCTAGGCATTTACAGGGCTTATGATCTGTCATTGGCTGGTTTAAGTGGCCCTTTTACACACTGTGTTATATTCACCATTCTGCCCATGTTTAAACATCCACATTTCCTCAACTCTTCCATTTGTTGACTTTTGTGAAGTAAAGAAGCTGAAGCCTTTATTATGTGATCAACTTCCTAGGGAGGAAATCCAGTCAGTTTGCAAGCATTTGGACATACTCAAACATTGTTGAATTAAATATCTGGTTAAAAAAGAAGTATAAAAATTGGAAAATTGTTTTCAGGCGTTGCCTAGTAGGTGATTTGGTTCAGCCGGATGAATCTCACCCACATAATAAAGGTTTTTAGCTCCTTTACTTCACAAAAACAAACAGATGGAAAAGTTGAGGAAATGTGGATGTTTAAACATGGACAGAATGGTTAATGTTACACAGTGTGTAAAGTGGCCACTTAAACCAGCCAATAACAGGTCATAAGCTCTTTAAATGCCTAGGCGTCCATATTTCCTTCTCAGTAATGTGTTCCTTCTCAGCCAGGCTGCAAGCATTTGGACATACTCAAACATTATTCAATATTTGACTAGATTTATTAATTTTTTAGAAAATTAATCCTTCTCCTTCTTTCATTCTTCTTTCATGGTTTCTTCAATAGTTTATAATATAAATAGCAACTCGAGTAATTCTAAGTCAGTTCTAGTCCTAATAATGAGGAAGTAACCTCGAAACCGGTCGACGTATAATTCAAAATTTAAAGTGGTTTATACAAATTTACAAATAAATTAGTATAAAGAAAACATCATTATCTAGAACTATTAAGTAGTCGTCTCTCCCACCCATAAAATACAAGAGAAGAGCCGCCTTGTAGGGACTAAACTTCACATGGAATGAATCACCGTGTCTTAGTACTTGTCCAGAGTATGAAGTCTATCGATGACCGCATTTTGCACGATTTTGGCAGGTTTGCCGAGTTGTCCTAGATTGACGCGTTGGTTTATTTATTATTGCTGACTGAAAAATAAACTTCGGTCTGTCGCTAGCATTTTCATACCACTAAAAACAAGCATTTTCCAAATACAATTTCCGCTTTGTGGGTCAGTAATTATTTAATCACTACCTTTATTTGCTGATTTCATTTGATCATTGTTTTGATTAATTACCGTCGTTCGAACTATGTAGCATCACAATGTAATTAATTCCTTTTCTATCAAACAATCGCGTGTAGTGACACTAATTTCTAGTGAGAATAAACAAATCCATTCATTACTTTTAATTGTAATTGAAATAACGATGTTAATAGGCGAACTCGAAACATTTAGATTCAACAATGTTTCGGTTAAGAAAGAAATGCAAATAACATCTCGTTATCATACCCTTACACGCCTCCGGTGGTGCATAGAGCACCGTATTGGAACACCAAATGCTGCGCATTTGAAAGTTTAATAAAAATAAGGAGTATGGAAATATATTAGTAAATTAAATTATGGAGACCTTTGTAACGTAAAGACTTATGAAATAAAACAATATAAATTTAATTCCAAGGATGAAAGTTTAACTAAATGTGAGATCAGTGTGAACGAAGATACGAGTATTCTGAATCGGGTAGAAGAATTTGTGTATCTGGGAAGAATTTTTGCTAAGGATGGAAAGACTGAGAAAGATGTTGAAAGAAAGGTGAGTGCCGAGAACAGGGTGAACGGTGCACTAAAATCTACCTTGGCACACAAACGTTTGTCGCAGGAGCTGAAACTAGCAGTTCACAGTGGAGTTCTGGTGCCGACCTTAATGTATGGGAGCGAAGTACGGAATTGGAAAAACAGGGATGAAAGTATGTTGAATGCTGTCGAAATGCGATCTTAAAGGTGAATGTGCGGTAAAACGATGTATGATAGGTGCACAAATGTCGAGATCCGTGCACTATATAAGGCTGAGACAAGCATTATTGGCTAAATCAAGAAAGGGGCGCGGCGTTGGTTTGGACATGTAGAGCGAATGAATAGCGAAAGAACAGCTAAAAGGATCTACGATGCGAATGTTGATGGATGCAGAAAACAAGGAAGACCGAGAAAGACATGGCACGATCAAATCCAACAAATACAATAAATAAATTGAAGATAAATCAAATTAAACAGTGATTTACACGAAATAAGAAATTTTCGTTTCTGGAAAAAATACGACCAATTTAATTACGCAAATTTTAAGACAATTTAATTCAATAATCTTTTAAAAAATTGGAAGTGTTAAAATATTTAATTTCAAACCGTCTTTAATGTAATTGCTGTTTTATTTTTTTTTTAAAATATAATTCTGCTTTTAAATATTTAATTTCTTCAGTTATTTTCAACAAAATTTTAATGCCTTCGAATCGAAAATTAAAAAATTTCAAAATCGCATGATCTTCATCCTTTTTATCAGACCATAGCCTAATGAGTTGTGGGACTTCTGGGTAAAGACCAAATGTTTCCACGCCTCGGCGTCAGTCGGTCGAAGGGTTCACGAAACACTTGCCTTGAACTAAGGAAAAGTCTCATAACATTTATCATCATTAGCATATTTTCGCATTGTAGTGTTGATTAATTCACCGCGAGGGGTCGTCACCTAACTTAACATTTCAAATGGTAATCTTTGAATTATCGCTACTAAAGTGCGTCAAAAATGTAAAACGGGATTAGCATAATATTGACAACGGGTGGAGTTATTTAATCAAGCTCGCGTAAACAATCAAAAGTGTCCTACAAAACACACTTCAATTACTCGTTTATTTGACATATATCTGAAAAGAGTTGAAAAGAACCTCTTTGAGAAGATTAATATGAAGATGAAGCCAAAAACTACTACTACTACGAGAGAATGGACCGCCACACACGTCTATCCTGGCATATATTCCTAGTTTCTTCCACATTCATACATCTTGTCATGCATGCCCTTCGGTTCTGCTTGCTTTTGACATGACCAGACTTAAGATTTTGGTTTATCTGATCATGCCACGTCTTCCTCGGTCGCCCTCGTCTCACGTTACCGTTCACTTTTGCCATATATACTTGTCTTACCATTCTTTCGTCGTCCATTCGTTCTACATGACCAAACCATCTCAGAGACCCTTTCTTAATCTTATCTATTATACCTGACTCAAATTTACCCTCTCGCCTAATTTCATCATTCGTAACCCTGTCATACATTGATTTCCCACAGTCGAAGAGATTGCATTTCAACCGCGTTCACTCGGCTTTCATCCTTCCTCTGCCAGTTCCATGTTTCACTTCCATACATAAGTGTTGGGACTAAAACTTCGTTATGCACTGCCAGTTTAGCTTCGACTGACATATTTTATTAGCAATTACTGTGTTAAGTGCGCCGTTTATTTTGTTACCCGCATTCAATCTCCTTTCAACATCTTTTTCTACTCTTCCATCTCATGAAATGATAATGAAAAGTAGAATACAATTTTATACATTACACCTAAATTTACATTTTTTTAAAACATGTTTAATTACAGGGTACCGATGAAAACACATTTTTGTACTTAATCGATATTACTTTATACCGTCTCGATATGTACCGATGAAGATAACGTTTACGATCGCGGCCCTGCTCCTATATAAACAATTTTCTCATTTCAGATGGCTCCCAAACCTCAAGGAGATGGCCAGAGCAGCCAGGAAGAGTGTCCCTCAGGATACCGCCTGTCTCACCCTCCTCCCGGGGAAGAAGTCTGCATCTCAGGAGCTGCAGGTTTTTTCCCCGACTCGGACAACATGTTAGAGCTCAGAGATAACCTTTTCGATAAGGTAAGATAATACAGACTAAATTTTTAAAGACAAAGCATACGTTCGACATTAAATAATTATTCACTCGGTTCCCTCCATACAAATTTGTATGAAAATCCAGGACAGCAAAATCAATGATTATTTAAATTTTATTTATTTAGTTACACAATTTAACATGGAAAATCACAATTCTAGTGCTTCAAATGTTAATTTTTGAATACAAGATAAACTTCAATTGATTTCAATTAGTGATATAATTTAAACCAATCCTGACATGTGCCTGTGAAACCTGGGTTATGACAAAAAATATTGAGGGAACCATTGCAGATTTTGGAGGAAGAATCCTTAGAGTTGTCTATGGCCCTGTGATAGAAAACAACTATTGGCATCTTCACTACAATAGGGAGCTATACAAAATCTTCGGAGCGATGGGGTGGCCATGTTATTAGAATGAACGACAAAAACCGTATGAAACGTCAAACTCTCTCTGTGCCACAAGGACGCCGAAGACCAGGAAAGCCCAAAATGCGCGTTTATGACCTTCATACCGCCCTTACTGAAAACGATATGGGCAGGTCTGAAGGGCATAAAAACATAAATAAGATGTTGTTAAAAATTAGATATTACAACCAGAATTATCGTCTTGTTTAAAAAAAGAGAATACAATTCTTAAAAAAAGGTTTCAACTAAAGAATCTTAATATATATATTTTTATAAGTATTACCGAAGGCATAATTTTACGTAGAAATAAAAGAAAATTTCACGAAAATGTATGTGCTTTAAAATGCTTGTATTTCTTTTCAAAATCAAAAATTAAAATTTGGCTTCTGCCACTTTCATGTTCAACTTATTATCTTTAAATTATTACAAGAAATTTTGGTTCAATACTTATACCCGTATGCAGAGACAAAACTTAAAGTGAGGAAAGTACATTCTAATTTTCAATAGAATGTACTTTCCTCACCTTAAGGTTTGTCTCTGCATACGGGTATTAGTCTTTATTGAGATCCCATTTACCTAAGTTTAGTCTAAATTTGAAATGGCGTAATCTGCCGGTCTAAAAGTAATTATATTTTAGTTACATAAAACTTTTAAGTATATTTTTTAACACCTTTTAAAAATATTATGTTTATCCATAGAATTAAGAATAGTCCAGAAACCGCATACGCGCATCAAACAGAAGGCGACTCAACTACTCATAAATGACTAGATGTACGTTTTGACCCATTAATTTATTTGTAGACGTCGCTCAGTACGCAACCCCTGATTCGAATTTAACCATACCGTGTTGTGTCCTTTTAAAGTGTAGAAATACTGCTAGGATCTTAAAGAAACAGGATGCAATCACATTTCATGTGTTATTATCAAATGAATGTGTTTGTCACAAATGCATTACATCGAATTATTTTTCCATCTGTCAGATTGTCGAAGAAACAAAATGGAAATTTCGTAAGTGTTGCCATGGTAGTAAATTTTTTTACCCTACTTTGCTCATATAATTAGAGAAATAATGAAAATTGAACGTCGGATTAAACAACGTCGTGGTGGACACTTGGCCAACATTATCTTTAAAACATAAAATATTATTTAACATGATATAAAAATATCCGTTTTATGTCAAATAAAATTTGTTTTATATTTTAAGTTCAAAGTTCATTAATTCAATTACTCTTATTAAATGACCCTTTACTTATCTATTCTGTTGTGTCAATCAATGTTTCCGAGTGCACAATATTTTTTTTTTTAAATTAACCAATTTTTTTTTTTTACCTAGCATTTGTGTTATGGTTATATTCTTCGCGATCTGGCAATATTACTCGGTGACTTTAAGTATGCGCGCGGTGAAAGTGTGTCTAAGTGGGGGAATTATTAGACACAGTCCGATGTATTCAAATATGATTCTACGGCCCTTCTGGACTATTCCTAATTCTATGTGTTTATCTGCCTAGTGTTTTTTTTTTTTATAATTGCGTGATTAAAAAAAACATTCGTTTAAAAGAGGCAAAATCGTATGATTTCCTAATTTTGCGTTCGTTTTAACAGACTACAGCCTTAATATAAGCCTTGTTTATAATAAACAAGGCAAATAATAAGTAACTCACCGACTTCTCTGTCTACCGGTTTCGAGACGTAACCCGTCTCTTCGTTAGGACAACAACACTACACCAACATGCAAATACCACTACATACCTTCACCATAGTAGATTTGCAAAAATATAAAATCGACATGCAGGTTAGACACATGCTTCACTACGCCACCACCGAGGGTTAATGACTTATGAAGCTAATATTTCAAAAGGATTAACAATCGGAAAAGGAGGAAAAAGGGAGGGGGGGGTAGGGTGACCATTACAATGAAATATCGAATAATGGACTATATTGGAAAGTTACTTGATTATAAATTAATGGGACATTATTTTTCAAAGCCTTCTTTATGTAAAAAATCTCTGTATTATTTACTTTCAGTCCTTTATAATTTATGTGTAAAACTTTAAGTGAGTGGTTTTATACAAATTTTATTAACATAATATTAAAATGTTGGGCCACAAAGTTAATGCTTTGAATATTAATAATAATAAGTAACTCATTTATATATTTTAAAAAAGCCAAGGCCCGCCCTGGGCTATCGAGCTTATGATGATGATGTAGTTTACAACCCGCAAGATGTCACAGTTAATCATTATGAAAAGCTACAACTAACGATAGTATTGTTAACAGTTTGTCTTAATCCCGATCGGAGGTCGATAGGAATCGGGGGCTGTAATTAGTGTCGCGGAAACTTCCCGACGAGCGACTTGTGGATAATAATTAGCCCCAAGCAGAAGGGAAGGAGGAAGAAAACCCTCCCACCCCACCCCTGAACGATTGTGAAAACTTGATCAGATACAGATACTCCATCTACGAAACGCCGAAAATTCAAACCTTAAGAACGGTTACACTTATCTAACCGGAAAATGTATAAATTCATATTTTAAAAATGAGTAATTTTTACTTAAATTATGAATGCAAAAGTGTGTTTGTTTGTTTGTTCGCATAGAATTAAGAATAGTCCAGAAGCCGCATACGCGCATCAAATAGAAGACGACTAAACTATTCTTACAGGAGTAGTTTTACGTTTTGACCCATCAGTTTCCTTGTAGACGTCGCTCAGTACGCAAGTCCCGATTTGAATTTAACTACGCCGTGTTGTGTCGTTTTAAAGTGTAGAAATACTGCTGGGATCTTAAAGAAACAGGATGGGATCACATTTTATGTGTAAGTAGCAAATGCATTATAAATTTATTGTGAAAATAAAACTTTGTTATTAGTGTTACATAACTTTTATTATTTTGCAAGAACACTACTACAGTTTTGGGAGAGCACTCTTCCTATCGACGGGTGATATAAAACTCCACTAGGAAAACACTAAAAAAAAGTTTTGTTTTCATCATAATTTATAATGAAGTGTTACGAAGTAAATGTCGATTAAATTAGCAAACTCATTACTTAAAAAAATAATTATATTTCCACCTGTCAGATTGTCAAAGAAAACAAAATTGACATTTTGTTAGTGTTGCCAGGGTAGTCAAATTTTTTACGCGACTTTGCTCATCTAATAAGAGAACTAATGGCAATCAGACCTCTCGGATTAAACAACGCCGTGGTGGACATTTGACCGACAACATCAAATATTATTTAACATGACGTAAAAATATCAGTTTTATGTAAAATGAAATATGTTTTATTTTTTAAGTTCAAAGTTCATTAATTAATTAACTCTTATTTAAAAGCCCTTTACTTGTCTACCCTGTTGTGTCAATCAATGTTTCCGCGGGTACAATAAAATTTTAGAGAAATCAACATTTTTTTTTTAATATATCTTAATTTTTTTGTGTCATGATTATATTTTTTGCGATCTGGCAACATGCATGCGCGTGGCGAAAATGGGGCAAAGTGGGGCTTTTTTGGACATAGTCCGATGTATTCAAATATGAATCTACGCTCCTTTTGGACTGTTCTTAGTTTTATGTTTGTCCGATTGTTTGTGCTTCTTTAAAGTATAAATGGTATAATCGATGTTCCATCATTACTGGGACAACTAAAATTCAATATTCCGACTCGTGGGTTAAGAAACAATGAAGTACTGTTCATCGATCAGCATAGAACCAACTATGGCCTTAATTCTCCAATGACGCGTCTCTGTCGTATTGTTAACTCAAGACGAGATCTGGAATTTTTTGGTTTAAGTTTACAACGATTTAAACGAGCACTGAATAAATAGTCCAGATCTTGTCTTAATGTCCCTTATGTTTGTCAATGCTTCTTTTCTTTTTTTATGTTTTAAACTATTCTTTTATTGTAATATTTAAACCCTATGAATTGTATACATTGACAATGTCCGTTAATAAATAAATAAATAAAGTCTTAACGGAGCGACTGATTGACATAATTTTTCGCACAGGGATAGCAGGAGAGGTAGGAAGTAAAATAGGATTCTTAATTTTAATCCCGAGTTGAATAAATTTACAATTAAAGAAATATATATACTCGTATCATCAATGAACAACATTTGAAAATGATTAGGCGGTAAGGTGGAAAAATAATCAATTTGAAATTAATTATTGCAATTTCTTTAATTGACTTGCTTTATCCATGGTGAGTATGGTTTGTTTTTCGTTTTGGTTTTGTAGTAGGATTTTCGATTTGTGAACAGAATAACGATGCTTCTTCTCCATAGACAAACAGATCATCGTGTTTCTTTCATAACAATAGTTGGAAGACCAAGCTACTTTAAATTCCGATAAAGTATATCATTCAATCGGGAAAATTCTTTTTAATAAACCACAAGACTAATTCATGACCTGAATAATTTCTCCCTAAGCGAAGCCGCGGGTAAAAGCTAATTCTAAATAAGTCAATCGAATGGAGATTGACCGCTTCATAGTGTGGGTGGTGTGCGGCCTTTGGCTTACCTGTCGGGGTCTCTCTGTACACGCTGTGTGTAACTTTTATACGCACAGGCATGTGCGTGAGGTTTCAGAAGGTGGCGGGGAAAAGGATTCACATATATATTATCACCAAGAAATAAGAACGGCTTACTTACATGGATAACACTATTTATTTTATAAGAAAACTGGCGTGTAATACAAAGATATTTTATTACACGTTCAATAAAATCTAACTTACTTCGAATTTATATCTAACACGAGTTTTATAGGAGACTAATTTTATGTGAGGAAGTACTGCAGTTGAGTTTCGGACAAGGAGAGAAGGACGGGCCTTGAACTTCGCGCCTTTTATAGTCTTTGTTCTTGTCGCCCTCTACTTCCGGCTGGGTATCGAACCGCAGGCTGGTAACTTAACGAGCTGCGTTCGCTTGCGTGGTTTCGCTCCTCGGTAGGTCCTTGAGGATTGTTTATGACGGAGGCGCCACAATAGTCTGATTGTTAGTTTATCCTACCACGCTGAAGATTCTGGTAAAAACGACGTAAAACATTTTTTATTGTACCCCAACAGGCCAGAAGGCCCAAAAACAGTGGTGAATTACAACCTTAAACACCCAGGCTTGAGAAAAATCACATTACATTTTGTGTTCTCACCGAGAAACGAACCAGCCTGTCTGCAAACATTTGGCCATACTCAAAACATTGTTGCCAAAACTTTCTTTGACATATTTCTTACTGGTTTTTTTTAAAGACAAACGTTTTTATGATTTACATAAATTTTTCATTTTCAACGAGTTTTAAATGATTCGCTTTTATAAAATGGGAATCAAGTTGGAGTAGAGTGGGATTCAAACCACGGATCTTTGATCCGTGAGTTCGAGACCCTAGCCACAAGATTACAGCCCGATTTTGAAAATAAAGCTTCAGTTTTCACGAAAAAGTTGCGAAAACATATTCAATTCCCCAATACAAATAAAAGTTCTAGAAGATCACGCCATTTCACCGTAAGGATACCTCACTTCCTCTGCATTCATACATTTTCTCAATAACGCACGTCGATTATTTCTACTTTTGACATGTTTACTTCAAGTATTTTTCTGATTCAGTAAACCATGTCTTGCTCAACATTTCTAGTCTTCTACGTCCACCAGCATTTCCATCGTAAATATTTATAGTTGTTCTTTCGCCGTCGTCAAGAAGAATCAAGAAATATGTATAAAAAACATCAATATAACAATATTGAGTAGGTAATAAAGTCACTGTTTTGCATTTTTAAAGTCACGGATTTTGTTGAGAGAAAAAACAAAACAAATGCCTAGTATTTGGTATCTTACTCTACTTGTATGAAGCGGAAGACATTTTTTTTGTTCGCCGCGGAACGTAAACGGAACACAAAAATTTGACTGGCAAATCTACAAAGTTAATAAAACACATCCAAATTTAAGATGAAATCACTACTTTACGTATTACTTAAGCTAGGGTTTCCTAGGACAGCAGTGCCCGTATTTTAACGGCCGTAGTGAACATTGATGCGGTTGACAGCCGTCGTAACGGTGACTAGAGAGTGGTTTCATATAAAAATGGTGTTGATAACACCGTTAAAAAATAAAACCACTCTCTAGTCACCACTACGACGGCTGTCCACTACATCACCGTTCACTACGGCCGTTAAGATACGGGCACCGCTGTCTTAGGAAACCCTAGCTTTAGACCCCGAAAAATGACAATTTCAACAGTGCAAACACTTAGCACTTAATAAAATGGGTGCATTGAAATTTTTAAATGTTATCGTCGGGAAACATAACTCTCCTACGCCGGCGGGTTTTTCGGGACCGCCTTCTCCTCCTCGACCTGGACCTCCGCGACCTCGACCTCCTTCCCCGCGCTCCGACGACCTTCGGAAGCGTCTTCGGTCGTCTTCTACTGATTACAATTGTTGGTCAATTAGTTGATATTATTATTTTAGCGGTGGGGCAGGCTTACTCTTTCGTGAGCTCGGGAGCTCGTGAGCCACCCAAAATAGCATTTTTAGTAAACAACCAAGTGTAAGTTTCATTAGAGTGTTGTAAGCAGGCCGGGGCAAACTGTGGCCCGCTTTGCATTTTTGTATAGCCCGCGGTGCAAACGTATTCCTAAAAAAAAGACATTATTTCCTAACATAAAAAATACATATATCAATTCAATATATCTTATATTTATAAAAAATAAGTTCTGTATGTTTGTAGCTGCAAATTTCGGAAATTAATCGATGGATTGACTCAATATTTTTACAGAACATATCCCTTTAGCAGAAGAGTCTTTCTAAATACTTTTTGTTCAAAAGTTCCAACGGGAACGGAACATTCTATGCGTTTTAAGTTGACTCATAATTGAACGTAGTTATGCAGAAAGCAGCCAGTCCACAATTTTGAAAAAATTAGACATTGATGTATCGGGTGCAGTAAGGTCAATTCTATGTTCTGCTAAAAACGGCCAGACCGCTTTCATACAAAAAGCTGTTTTTATCACCTTCTGAAAATGGTATCAATCACAAAAACGATATTTCTGAATTTGCAGAAAACACCCACAGCTCTAAAAAATCTTAACGAATTTAAAAATCATTAAAACTGGTCAAATACATAATTTAACTCTTGTTTGTAATGTAAAAAAAACTAATATATTCCTTGTTTATCATTTATTAAAGTCAAAAACATTCCAACTGTTGTGGAGATTTGTTTATTTACTCTTTTCACAAAGGTGATATTATTTCAGTTTCACTTTTCTGCGGCTGGCTGCTTTCTGCATAACTACGTTCAATTGATCATAGTTAACAAGCGCTGAATGACAGTTCTACATAGTGCGGCCATTTTATGAATTCTAGCAAAAGTTACAATTTTATATCCTCATATTCTCCAGCATAGTCCCAGCAACGCAAATAAAGATTTCAAATTAAGCAATGTGTTTTCTCGGTAAATGAATAGTTACTCGACTATTTTTATTTACTCCCATAATAATTAATATCAGACAAAACCACAGCAAAGCATGGGCGGGTTCAGCTAGTATTCAATATTATAATTGTTGATTCTCCAATCCTCAGACTACACCGGCTCGGAAACTAATACGGGGAGATATATATGTTTGTAAAATTTATATTTGAAACGCTTACTTTGTGTTTTTTCATTACAATTAAATATTTTATTTTTTTTGAAAGAAATATTTACGTTCTTATGATTTACCCAAATATTTAATTTTGAGGGTCATTTTCAACGAGTTGTGAATAACTCACTATTGGAATCAAGTTGGGGTAGAGTGGGATTCGAACCACGGACCTTTGGTCCGTGAGTCCGAGACACTAGTTACGGGACCACAACCCGGTTTTTATTTAAAGCAACTTTATTTTATACCACTTATTTTTTATTTTTTCTTCCGAAGCTGCACAAGCTTCTTTATCGAGGTATAATTAACTGATTAAAGATATCCTATTTTATTTTAACAGTGATTACTAAAAATTTCATTGAAACATATGGAGCTAATAAGTAAAATATTTTTGTCTGTTCTTGTAAAGATGGGAAGTGTGAAGTAAGGTGGATACGATCTTTAAAACTGGAGGAGTGAACTAAAATAAAACATTGTAAATTCGTTTTTTTTCTTATTTTTCTTAGAGTGAATAGCTTTTTTGATTTCTAAGAATTAGATAAGAGGAATCGTGGATTAGCGCGTTTGCCTACCATGCAAGAGGTCTCGGGTTCGATTGCCGACATGGTTGACATGAAATATTTATTTAAAAGGGCTGTTTTTACATTAAAATATTTCATAGTCCCTGGACTGGTACCTGAAGCATAATACTGATTATCTCGTCATGTAACAAACAATGATCAAGTTACACTGCGATTGGTGTACCAATGCAGTGCCCTATGCACCATTAGGCGTGGAAAGGGAATGGATGATGATGATAAATAATAGTATTTTACTCGCGGCTCACCGTTTATTTTTAATTCCTAATGCGGCCCTTTATTTGAAAAGTTTACCCAGGCCTGTTATAGAGAGGCATCTTCATAGCTTTGGATTCGATCAAACCTTGATCTTAATTATTATATTGTGTAAAAGTTAGTCGATGTGCGCTGTATAATGATTAGGAAATTCGCATTAACAAGTTAATTAATAAACATTGATCTAGTGATCTAGATAGTCAGCTTCGTGGTCTAGTAATTAAGGAGCTTGCCTACCTAGCAATAGGTTCCGGGTTCGATTCATGGCAAAGTTGACATGATATGTTGGTTTTACACAGAAATATTTCATTGTCCTCGTACTGACACAGATGATGCAGCAGCGTTGGGAGGATCATTACCGCGCTTCTTCTACAGGTAAAATCACTAAAATGTTTTTCCCAACGCTGGCTGATGCAGCAAACTTCCGTCATCATCATGATATTTCTACACAGAGTATTGAACATCTGTTATTTCAATAAAATGCAGGAAATATGGAATATCCTTAACAGATATCCACACTGTAGTTAAAAATAGTTGTCACGCGCCATTGTTCTTGAACTTTTCAACAATGGTGATTGGACTCATAAAGTTAATAAACCAAAATCAGTGATCGAACATCCCATTTCCAAGACAAACAAAAACGATTTTTTCCGAGTACCTTAGCCTTGTACATGACACGTAAGGCTACTAAATACAGGGGTCCAAATATATAAAAAAAATAAAAAAGATACGGATGATGATGATCAAAGGTGTTTTCTTAGTCTTCTTCTTGCGGTTCCTTGTCAGGTCCCCCCGACTTTGGCGATCACTACAGCGAAAGCATCTCGGTCCTGCGCTACTCCGAGGCTAGGACAACTGCTTATTGCATGTACTCGCCATGGTGATTCCTGGGAAAAGATGACCAGAGAGGTTTCCCGTTACCTTCTCTGGTGAATTTTTCTGTCGGGGTTACCTTTCCTTGGCTGGATAGTTCTGGTTTGGACGCGCCAGAAACTCGCCATTCACCCTCTCGTTATTTGCTGTGATCACACCGTTATGAGTGTGATCCAATCGCCCAGGGTTCGCAACGTGGACGCTAACGAGTAGGACAAGTCAGTAGTGCTGCCGGTGGAATGCAACTGGGGGTTCGCAGCATTTTATAGAATCACACCCTCCAGCAAGATGTGACTAACTGCGACCCTACTGACAGTTTGAGCCCCACTTTCTTAGTAATTTTCTTCTAAGTAGATTTCTTAGTAAATGCACAAATATAGTGCACTGCCAAGCAAAACTATCAAAAAATAATGAATGCAAATATTTATTACACATTCAAAAAGAGATTTTATATCGGAAAAATGTAATATACATACGCGATTGCTTAAATTATTTATAGTTGAAATCTAAAGTGATGATATTTTTTATCTATTTGCTAAAAACATGAAAGAACCACTAAGTATTGCTCGCAGCGCGGGCTAAAGAACCACCCTTGATAAAAATCAAAGAGCTACTAACTAAACTAATTGGCGTCTGGGAGTAATACTAGAAACAATATCCTTCCTTCGTACATTTACCAATCATGCGCGGTTTGTCCATATATTGGATAAAACTAATGCTTCCCTAAAAATTTTGTCTCTTAAGCTTTCCCTTGCTAAGCATCTTAAAATTACATATGATCCGAACGGGGGGATCAAACGACCCCAGCGCCTACTTGTATGTGGCATCAGGAGAATAAAACATTGGAAGTGTTTATGACCGTGCAATAATTTATTCATGTTTTCGCTTACACATATTTTACTCATTCGTGTATTTTATTCAGTTTTGTTATTTTGCCGAATGCTTATGTACATAAAGTGAAATTGACCCAATCGGTATATGGGGGATTCGAATCCTCCCTTTGGTCCGGCTAGGTTAACAATCAGTATTCATTCTTTTAAATAGCTACAATAATTTTATTTTATATGTTTGTTTTTTTAATCGGAGTGATCTGAGATGGGTTTGATGTTCATCCCTAATAACTTCCAAAAAAATTGCGACAACCCCACACACAACCTTCCAACTGCGCAGTTATGCGCAGACTGGTATAAATTACACTGCGCTCTCTTTCTGATTCTGGAATACGGAACTGCGTAAAGCTAGGGTTTCCTAGGACAGCGGTGCCCGTATTTTAACGGCCGTAGTGAACGGTGATGCGGTAGACAGCCGTCGTAACGTCGACTAGAGAGTGGTTTCCTAGGGAAACGGTGTTAAATGGTGTTGATAACACCGTTTTCCTAGGAAACCACACTCTAGTCACCGTTACGACGGTTATCCACCGCATCACTGTTCACTACGGCCGTTAAAATACGGGCACCGCTGTCCTAGGAAACCCTAGCTTAAGTGTTTGAGTTTCTTTACAGTGGTCTCTCAGATCAGAATTTCACAAGTTCGCGCATGCGCAAATCGAAACCTTTAGTATCTGTGGAGCCAATTCTAATAAACACATCCAGGTTTTTTTCCATGTATAGTGACGGTCTTACAACAAATTTAGCACTTAAATCGGTTGACATGATAGCATAATAATATTAAACTATGAAATAAAATTAATTTATGCTGAAATTATGGCACGAAATTGCTTTTTAGTTTATTTCAAAACACTTAATTTGAATTTCTGTGTTAGTAGTAGTACCAAGTGAATGCTTCCCTCGTCGAAAAACTCACTACATGCTCCCGATACCTACGCATCGTAAGGGTGGTACCACTATTTATAGTCATGTCAGAATGAGCCCCTCGCCTCCAGCGCGTGATGCTGTATCAATATTATTTAATCTAACCGCAGTTTGCTCTATTCTGATTGATCGTTTGATCATCCAATCTCAAATTTCATTGTATTATAAATGCATAACACTAAGCAAATTCAGAACGTACGGAGCCTTGTACAATATGCTCGTACTTTGTACACAGTACTCATTCATTAAATTGGATAATTGGGGGACATTGGCTGTATTATCAAAACCGATATTAAAATTACCCCTATATGGAGATATAATATATAATACTAGCTTTTCCCGGCGGTTCAGCTCGCGTTGCATCAAGCAGAAATGTATTTATTTTTTAATATTTATTAATGCGCTTTGTAGCTGCACGATGATTGGTTATCTAGCTTTCATATATCAACTAAAAAAAAACTGAATTTTGTAAATGGGGTCTAAAATTCCAATCGTCTATACGTTTAGTAGCTGCAAGACGTGTTGTAATCCTACTCCTTTTTATTTCATATTATTTTTCTTTTAAATATCTTTAATACAATAAATTTCTTTGTCAATTTTTAAAATGTGTAAATGGGGGCTAAATTTCTAACTGTCTATGCGCTCTGTAGCTGAAAGACGTCATGTAATCTAGCTCCTATCTGTTATATTTTTTTATTGATCTTAATTGAAAACGAGGAACTAGAATCCCAACCGTCCATGCGCTCTGTAGCTGCAAGACGTACTGGGATATTTATTAATTGTACAGCGCTCTTGAGGTGATTTTCACAAAAATAGCGCTATATAAATTATCCACCTATATATATATATGTATAATACATTTTTTCAACAAATTATAACAGGGACGGAGAATACCTTAAAGGAAGAAATATCGAAGTCTAGGCATTTACAGGGCTTATGACCTGTCATACTTATTCCTGTCTTCCATATTCCCTTCTTTAAGGTATTATCCCGGTTGTAATTTGTTAATCTTAATGACTCCCGAAGGGGTAAATCCAGTATTTTGTCTACAAACATTTGGACAAACTCACATAATATAATATAAACGGTGTTTTAAAATAGTAGGTAACATTGTTTCGATATTTCTTAAATTTTCTGTCTTTATATAAAATTTTATATCTGAGTTCTCATTTGTTAAAAAACAAAATTACATTTCAAAGTTTCCTCGTCACGGTTTACCCAAGTGAAGACAGTTTTTTTTTTGTTTTAATTAAATTGTTGTAGATGTAAATTGAACGTTAGCGAAGAGTTGTTTGCAATCTATTAAATGTATTGTGTGAGAAAAGCGATCGAAAATCAGTCTATCCTAAGTCATAAATTGTTCTTTTTTCGACAGGTCGATCTAATTTCTGACGACGATAGAAGATGGAAGCTCGCCCACCCCGAGATTCCCCAGAGGACGGGGAAGATCGTTCACGTCAACAGGTTCGACGCTTCCTTCTTTGGAGTCCATTTCAAGCAAGCCCATACCCTGGACCCCATGTGTCGAATGCTCCTGGAAAAGACTTATGAGGCTGTTATTGACGCTGGTAAGTTAGAAAAAAATCATACACGCGAAATGAAATAGATTATTTTTAAACACAACACAAAAAAATATGTATAATATTTGTTTGCTGAACCCAAGACTTCGCCCTTGCTTCGCTTCGATCAGGGCGATTTCAAGAGTTTTACTCTTCACGCAAAAGGTGTTTTCACAAATTTTCATTTTCACTGGCACCTGAATCGTGACGTGCATTAAATAGAGCCATACGTCATCATTACAACGTGGCGCTGAAAAAAAAAATGGCTTCAAAACGACAATTGTTTTTGCGCATGTTGCTTTTTGTTTCAAGAAAAGGACAATGGAGGTGTTCCACAGGGATTTGTGCTAGAACTTGCAATGTTAATCAATGGACCCCCTTTTAATGAACAACATAGTGAAGCCTAAGTGTAGGGACATAGTGGCGAGCATTTCGCGGTGCAGTGCGGGCGCGGTGAACTTAAACATAAGGTGACAAGAGAAATGTCCATAGTGACCGCGCCCGCGTCTAGCCGCAAAACGCTCACCACAATGACCATTCACTTAGGATAAATCAAAGATTATAGTTTTTTCGAATAAATAATAATATGGTATTGAGTGTTATACGTCATTTGAAAGAAAATTTTCTGCTTTACAATAAATTGTTTTTGATTTTACTTTATATATACTATTTTATTTTATAACAAGCCTTCAAAATAGAATATCAAGTAGACGAAAGTGGGCATTTTTGATACCTCCTTCTGTTTGCGTTCAATGAAGATAAAGACACTATCAATTATTGACTAATTTGTTGGTATTAACATAAGTTGTCTCCGTTTCTTTACGAATATAGAGAATATGAGGACACAACAAATTAGTCAATAATGTTTTCTCCTTTAGTATTTTATAACAAATTAGTCAATAATTCATAGCATCTTCACCGTGCACTGCGCAAAAATCGCGAGCAATTTTCACAGCCTCTTTACCTCGATTGAACGCGAACGGAAGGAGGTGTCGATGCTTACTTTCGTCTACTTGACATTCCATTTGGAAGGCTTATAATCAAATTCAATGATATATGTAACGTTAAACAAATACAATATTGTGTAGAGCAGAAAATATTGTTTCGAATAACGTATAACCTTTACAGTTTTCAATATGTTTCTTTTTGGGTAATACCGTGAGTGCTAGGTTTGTTCCGACGATTCGACTACCATTGCAGGAGCCATCTTCAGGGTAAACCGAGCGCACACTCGGTATCACAAAAAAAAAACATATTGATAACAGCGACCGTGAAAACCTTCGCATCTACTTTACATTTTTTTACGTTTGTTCCAGGTGTCAATCCAAGGCAGTTGAGGAATTCCAAAACTGGAGTGTTCATCGGAGCTTGCTTCTCCGAATCAGAAAAGACTTGGTTTTACGAGAAGATGCAGGTCAATGGATTCGGCATCACTGGGTACGTATCAAATTTAAAATCTTAATGCACTTTTATGGAAAACACCCAGCCAGGTTGGTTTAGGTTTTGAGGCGCCAGAACTCGCCTTTCATCCTCTCGTTATCCGCTGTGATCACACCGTTACGAGTGTGATCTAACGAGTTGGACTATTCAACGGGATGACAGGATCAGACAAACGAAAACTCTTAATGTGGCAAGCGTATTCGTATTCTTAATTCTATGGTGGCATGTTGAAACCCTTCGTAATCAAAAGAGGGGCTCTGTAGCTCAATCACAAATAACTATTGACGTGCTAATAAACGACGTGATAACAATTTCTCACCATGGTTGTTTATCGTATTTGCGATCACAATGCAACATCCGTGAACACCTAATATTAAAAGTCAAAATAACGTTTCGCGACGTATAATCCCGCTGCGTAATCACATACTTGAATTTCACCGGTGTAAATATGGAAAATATTCCAAAACTGCTATATTTATTTATTTATTTATTATTTATCATGATATTTATTGCATTTAGCCGGCGATTGGCAAGCCAAATGTCAAAAAAAGCAGTCGCTGTAGTAATTGTAATTTAATTTTCACTTTTTTGTATTAGATACTCCTTACTATTTTGCAAATGCAATATATTGTATTATTTTTTATAGTAAACGCCGATTTTTTGCCAGTGAACTGTATTTATCTACGAGGAAAGCAAAAAACAAACCGACACGAGCGTTGAACGTAGAGATTACACACGCGTTGACTTGTGACTGCGATAACTTAAGCATATTCATTATTGTTCATTGTGATCGCTCAAATGCTTAGCATGTTTTTAAGCACGTCGAGAGTTATTTGTGATTGAGCTACTGGATGGTTAAGATTCACAACTTGACCCGGTAGATGGCGCTGCGATCCGTGACAAACAATCAACTCTACGTACGATAATGACGAAACGAACATATTGAAATGTCAAACTCAATGTCAAATGTCACATAGTATATAGTTTAACGAAAATTAGAAAATCAAAAAAACGTTTTCTGAACCAGCAAATAGCAGGAAAGCCAACGTTCGGGTAGGGCAACGTCGAGTGGTTTCGCTTATTCAATATAATATTGAGTAATTTGAGAGATTTTCCGTAAATTTAAGCGAAATTTTAATACCTTAATTGAAGAGCGTCAAATCTCGTACCTCGAAACTTGGATTATTACAGTTCGTTAGATTTGTACCATTTAGTTCACCTGGCAAACAAATTTTCATTATGTTTTAACAATGAAGCTACGCAAGACTGAAAACGTCTGATGAACTTCTGTATTCATCTTTGATAACCTTATAATTTGCATCCAAGTTCTGAACACGAAGCAACAATGTTTCCTTAACCAACTTTTCAACAACTTAATTTAGAAATAATTATATTCTCGAAAACCATTGATAAATTACTACTCGAGCGATTTGTCACAAACGACAAATAAACGTGAAATTTATCAAATCTGTGTTATTGTTTCGGGGTAAGTATAGCGTGTGAGCTCGCCAATACATGACAGTAAAAAAATTATTGTCTTTGAATTTCCTAGAGTTTTAACAATCGAAAAAAAAGAAGATTGGAATCAAAGCAACAGACAATTGAAATTTGATGAGTATTATTTTAATAGATTGTCTGTTACGGAAAAAATATATCGAGAAATACGCATTTTTATTTATTGTAATAAAAACAGTACTGTACAGTAGAATAAATCATGCTTTCATATGCTTTATTATTGACAATATTAATTAAAATGCAAAAATAACATTGAATACTTTAAAAATATATATTATTGAGTATTACAAACAAAAATGTAAAAAACGAGTTGCGATTAAAAATAAAATTTCAATTTTTTTAACATTTTAAAATAGGAAAATTACATATATACAAAAAAAATTGTAACTAGGCAGCTACAAACACTGTTAAATTTCGAAACACCACGCAAATTTGTATCTCGGCTTCGCCATGAATTTCTTATTAAATAAATTCGTACGTCACAAACTCGCCCCTGGGTAGCACCTGCTAAAGTCACTTAACAAAAACATCCTCGTTTTTATTACAATATTTCGGCTACGCCATGAATTTCTTTTTAAATAATTTCGTACGTCACAAAGTCGCCCCTGGGTTGCGCCTGCTCACGTCACTCAACAAAAACATCCTCGTTTTATTGCAGTATTTCGGCTACGCCATGAATTTCTCATAAAAAATGTCGTAACGTCACAAAGTCACTTTTTGAATCGTCTGCTGACATTATCAACAAAAACATAATTATTTTAGCTTTTTTCAGATACACAACAAATTTTTAAAAATACAGCGCTCCAGCAACCAAACCTGTTTTAATAGTTCTCATATCAAACCTTTTGAATGAAATAATTAAATAGTTTATAATTCAACGATTATCTTTGAAACGTACTCTGCACAATTTATGGTCATTAAATTAGTAACTTCTTGTCTATTGTAAATGTTAACTAGTGTTGTGGTGGTCAAACTGACATTTGGAAAACAATGTGACCAACCACACCCGATCACACCTAAAAACGAATTTCAAAAATATGATTTTTATTTTACAAATTTCTTGTAATGAATACAACAATCTTCAATAATTTTTTGTAACAATCAACAAAAAAATGTTGTCATTCGTTTAAATATGAAATCACATTTAATTAAAGACTGGTAGTCTACTGATGAAAAGAATAAGGTAGGTACTTTTTATTTTTTCCAATTCACTACTGTAATGTTGGCCAACATGCTTGGCATTATAGTCACCAATCGCAGTAAAGCGTGTCATTAGCGCACGAATTTTAAACGGGATATACTTATTGGACTCGCAAAACATTGAAATTAATTGTTATTTCATAGTTTACGATAACCACTGTTGTTAGCGTTTTAGTTTGTGTATTTAACCTTTATACCGTGAATAGAAAACTTGCAAAAAATCGCTCGCGAATCTATTATGTTAAATAAATTACGCACTCTGTGTGCTCAAACTAATACCTAGCGAGCACTTTTGTTTTCGCAACGTCTTTAATTTAATTAAGCAAAGCGTCGTTCTTATTTTGTCGATCAAAACATTTATAACCTATGAAAAATCGTAATCGATCCGTGGTAAAATGTAAATTAGCTAATAGTTCTTTTTAGTACTTTTTTTGGCTTTTCCACCTCCCAACCGATAAAATGCTAATAGTAATTAAACTAATGTGTGCTTTAAAATTCCGTACGACCAAATAACATTATTTGTTAATAGAATATTATTGACATGTATTTCAAGCATTGCTGCATTTACGTTGTATTTCTAAGTTCAACTGTTATGTTTTTCTATGGTTATGTTTACTGTCATCTGTCATGTATTGGCGAGCTCACAGGCTATACTTACGCCACTGATCATCTTACCTGCATGCAACAAAAATGATCAAGATAGGCTGCGATTGGTTTACCAATGCAGTGCCCTATGCACCATAATAAGGTGCGGAAAGAGAATGATGATGATGATGAATTGTAATTATATTTCGGCCTCGTGGTGTAATGGTCAGCGCATTCGCTTACCATGCAAGAGGTCTCGGGTTCGATTTCCGAGATGGTTGATATGAAATATTGATTAAAAGGGTGTTTCTACACTAAAATATTTCATAGACAGGTACCTGAAGCGTAAGACTGATCACCTTACCTTCATGTAACAAAAATGATCAAGATACGATGCGATTGGGATATCAATGCAGTGCCCTATGCGCCATTAGGTGCAGCAAGGGAATAATGATGATTATAGTTATACTTCTTTTTTTCCTTTTTAATTGATTTAATTTTTGGAAATCCTCATTACTTTTTACTATGTTTTTTTTATATTACTTTGTTTTACATGCATATATTTTTTACTACGTCTTTAACAATGTTCCCTACTACGTATTTTGTTTTTTGCGTATATTACTGGGTTTTTTGCCATGCAGTTTTACTGTTTTTTTACTACGAGACGTTTTTTTACTGTGAGGCGTTTGCTATAATTATGGTTAATAGAAAAAAGTATTAATGATAGTTATAGATAGAATTATAAAAATAAAACTGGTTGGTTGGAAAAAAAATTCATTTGGCAATAAGCCTGCCAATGTACAAATAACATTATGTAAAAAAGTTAAATAAATAAAATCACTTAAAGAAATAATAATAACCATTTTTGTTTTTCCCCAAATCTTAAAGACACACTTTTTAATGTTTCTCATTTCGCGAAATTATTTTTTCAATTAATTTTCAAGAAACGCACAAATTACGTCTACGTATAATTTCCACCCAGTCAGTTTTCCTGTAGAGTTTTAAAAATTAAACGAACGCCAAAAATATTGGATTAATTATGCTAACGAGGGGAATTTCGTGAATTTGATACTACCGAATACTTCTCTCTTAGCATTTTCCTTTTTAAAATATTCCCTTAAATAATTGAAAACTTAATGGCGGGAAGTGGACGTAAACCAACATGACACATGACCCGGAATAATGTTTGCTTAGGCTAAAAAGGTAGAGAATTATAGCGGCATTATAGAATTTCAGGTCGTAATGTATTTTAATTGCTAATGCAAATAAATGCCAGTATTTCTGTTTTCGACTCATTTATTTTAGGATTAAAAATATAACAATGGTTTCATTATTTACCCTTTTAAGTTACAAGTTGTGAAAATGATCGATTGGGGGCCAGTTGTATCTAAAAATCATAGAATCAAGAATAGTCCAGAAGGAACGTAGAATCATATGCAAATAAAAAGACTATGCCTGAAAATTTCCTAACTCTGCCCCACTTTCGCCGCGTGCATTCGTGATGTCGCCGCGTAATGTTACACGATTGGAAAAAATATAATCATAACGCAAATGTAAGGTAAAAAAAACCCAATCTGTTAATTTCTCTAAAATTTTATTGTGCATTTGGAAACATTGATTGACACAACAGAGTAGATAAGTAAAGGGTCATTTAATACGAGTAATTGAATTAATGAACTTTGAACTTAAAATATAAAACAAATTTTATTTGACATAAAACGGATATTTTTATATCGCGTTAAATAATAATAGATGTTTTAAAGATAATGTAGGTCAAATGTCTACCACAGAGTTGTTTAATTCGAGGTCTAATTTTCATTAGTTCTCTCGTTAGATGGGCAAAGTAGGGTAAAAAAAAAATACTACCCTGGCAACACTAACGAAATGTCCATTTTGGTTCCTTCGACAATCTGACAGATGGAAAAATAATTCAATTTTTAAGTAATGTATTTACTACTTACACATTCATTTGAAAATTACACATGAAATGTGATCCCATTCTGTTTTGTTTAGAGATCCTAGCAGTATTTATACACTTAAAAAGGACACAACACGGCATAGTTGAATTCAAATCAGAATTTGCTTACCAAGCGATGTCTACAAAGAAACTAATGGGTCAAAACGTAAAAGTACTCTTTTAAGAGTAGTTTAGTCGCCTTCTGTTTGATGCTCGTATGCGGTTTCTGGACTATTCTTAATTCTATGATTAAATATTAGCGTTCTTATAATTAACGGAAATATTTCAACTTTAGTGGCCCAGAGGGCTTTTCCAAGTATGGTACATAGATAAAATATATGATGAAAGAAATAAAATATAGCATTTGTAAATTCAAATACACATTCCTACATATAACTGACGTACATAAGATGATATGATTGACATAAATAGTGTAAAACATTTTAATTCGTCATTATTCCAAGTAAGAAAGCCTTTTTTTCAGTTTTGTTAAACTATTACTCAGTTGTGGCGCATGGCGGGTAGAAAAAAAACACTTGTTAAAGAAAAATAAAAGAAATTTTTTGATTAAAAAAAGTATTTGCGTTCTCATGATTAACTCAAATATTTCAACTTTAGTGGCCATTTTCAACGAGTTGTAAATAACTCACGATTAGAAAATAGAAATAAAATTGGGGTAGAGTGAGATTTGAACCTCGGACCTCTGGCCCGTGAGTCCACAACACTAGCCACGGGACCACAACCCGATTCATTTTATTATTTTTAATCTATTTTTATTAGTGTATTTTTAATTTAGTTTTGGTTAGACTGTAAGAAATTGCTAGTGGCAATTAGTCCACCATTTAACTGTACATACCTTTGTTATTATTTTTGTATGTATGACATTGTAAACATTATGGTTAATAAAGTCTTTTTAAAACTTTCCAATGAAGACAACTACATTTTGGAGTTAATATTAACTCCCATAATCCGCCTGAAATAAATTTAACATTTTTTAAATATTTTTTTAAAAATGTATTTTGTGAAAAAAAGGGTTTGTATTAATGTTTTTTTTAACCATTTTCTTAAAATTATAACCGGTTATAAAATACAGGTCCTATGGGATCACTGTGGTGATCACAATAAGCGGATTCTACGTAGCATTTTCTGTTTACTTTTGTTTACTTAACTTTTTGTTTTTATTTTTTTTATCAATTCCTTCAATCTTATTAATCAAATGTCTCCTAAACATACAAAAGTCGCGGTGTTTGTCGATAAAATATACTTTTCTTTTCAATTTGCCATTTTAGCAAACAGCTTTTTTCGCAACTTTTAAATCTTTCACGTTTTTTCCTTTTACAAATTTCAAAGCTTTCACAAGTTGGGAATCACATTAAAAGTATAATATTATTTGCAGCGGATTTTTACGATTCTAGTGACATAACTGTTTTCGTTTATTTTTTTCGGGTTTAAATATGAGCACATACGAAACTGCTCGCAGTTGGCATTACGTCATTTTGACGTCACGCGTTATGAGTCGGCACTGCGCTTCTAATAAACCTTGCGCACAAGTTTAACATCAAAACGTCATATGTGCCGTTTGTCCCACCGGAGGCGAAACGTCTCGTTTACGGATAAATTAAAATATGCATATTTTAAAACTTCGTAGAAAATTTATCCGACGTCGCGCGAAAAAAATATTAACACCGTCACCATCGTAATTTTTTGTTTTATTAAAATCAAATAAATAATAAAAAAAAACATGTAAAGACCCTATTGTTTAACACTAATGACTTAAATTTTTTATTGTTCAATTTGTCAGCAACCCAAAAAATTGCCGGCCATAGAATAACACGTTTTTCAGATTACTAATCAAGTGTTCTGTTGACTAAACTTATAAAGAGTAGTTTCCATTTAAAAAATAATCAATTATACGAAACAAAAATTTGCAGTTATTTTAAATATTATTGTATGTAGAAAATAATCAAAATCCCTGTATTTTTCCTAGTTGGCTTCGTGGTGTAATGGTCCGCGTGTTTGCCTACCATACAAGAGGTCTCGGGTTCGATTCCCGACATGGTTGATATGAAATATTTATTTAAAAGGGTGTTTTCACACCAGAATATTTCATAGTACCTGGACTAGTCCCTAAAACGCAAGACTGATCATACCTTCATGTAACAAACAAATTATCAAGATACGCTGCGATTGGTGTACCAATGCAGTTTCCTATGCACCATTATGTGCGGAATGGGAATGATGATGATGTATTTTTCCACATTATTTTATTTATTATTTTATTTGACACTTCATATACATATACAATATATATATATACATATAAGGGCGGGCATATTACCTTAAGGCAATTTCTTCCTACCTACCCAAACCGTTCAGTTTGAGAAAATTATAAATACATGGACATATTGAATCTTACAATTTTATACAAAAAATAAAAGCAAAGATTAACAAAAATAAATATATAGAAAAAAATAAATTAACACTATACTATGAAGAGAGGAGAGGGGATGGGAAGGAAAGAAGAAGGATAAAGGAACAATCTCAATATTTAGATAGTGACATTTCAATCTTGACTTAAATGTAAATAAAGAAGGGGCGTCTCTAACATTAGTGGGTAGATTATTTCGTGGCTACTACTGTGAAAGAGGAGGCAAGAAAATTAGAGCGATGACAGGGTATTAAAAAGGGTTCTCTCGTTACTAGAACGAAGAGATAGTCCGTGTTTTGAAAGAGGTTGGATGAGCTCTCTCAGATAAACAGGCGAAGTGGGATTATTTAAAATATTGTCAAGAAGTGATAGAATGTGAATGTATCTTCTATGCCTGATACTGAGCCAGTGTAGTTGCGTGCGATACTCGGTTATGTGGTCAAATTAGCGAAGATTAAAGATATAACGAATACAAATATATAGTTTTAACTTATCGAGCAATTCAGAGTTAGCATCTGGATAATATACATCCGCGTAGTCAAGGAGTGGGAGAAGTAAGCTCTGGACTAATGTTTGCTTAACATTAATTGGCAAGAAATTCTGTAATCTTTTAAGTGAGTGCAAACTGCTATAAAGTTTACGACTAACTTCGTTAACCTGATCGTGCCACCTTAAATGCTTATGAATGATAATACCTTGGTTTTTGACTGAAGTAATGAATGGAATTTCTGTAACATTTATTTTAAAAAGAGGAAGTGTGGAAAAATTCTCTCTGATGATGAGTTGATTACAATTTACACAACTAATTTCGGATGTACAGTCACAGTACTAACCATCATATTTCCACGTGACTTTTAATATTTCAAATGTCACATCACAAAGTTACCGCCGAATCAATTAATAATACACATCTTAATCGTCTTCCATAATTATTCGTTATTCCTTCGACTTCTTGGTGGACTATTTTTTCTCGAAACGTGTACTAAGAAAATTGCCGAACGTCCGTTTGGTTTTCGATATACGTTATAATAAATGTGTCAATTCAGGAATAATTTATAAGGAATAAGGACTTACGTTTTCCTTCCTTAACTTGTTCCAGGATAGCGACGATCGTCTTATTAGCACTCCGCGTTATTTAAATCGATCCCGGCACGTTATCTTAGATTGATTTTGAAGAAGCGTTTATTTGTGTTGCTCATTACGATATTACAAGAAGTACTGGTCTTTCTTGACTCGCCGCCGGGGAAGGAAGTGACGTCAGGGACTGTTGGGATCAAAACATGGGCCTCCGGTTTGACACTTGAATTAAAATACACGAATTAGAAACTATAAAACCTAAAACAACTACTCGTATCATAACCACGTAATAATTCATAGATTTTAAGTATTTTTTTTGACGATATTTTGGCTTTATTCTGCGGAACTAAAAGACACGTGATTTACGTGGGAAGAAGCTGAACTGCCGGCTAACGATAGGGTCTCCTGGAGGCATCTGGCGATGTCCACAGTTCCACTTAGAAGAGGATGTAGAAGAATAAATAACGATTCTTTCAACTATTTAATATCAGCATCTCTAAGACTAAATTTTTTAGACTTTGTCTTTTATTGCTTGTCGAATATACTATCCAGAGCCGGGATTACAATAAAAAGCTAAGGACGTCATACCTTCACCGTGACAGTATAGTTGAAGATAAATTCTCCCGAGTGATTACGAAGATACGCTACCGACCCCCCCCCCTACCATCAAGTTTTGGATAGGTACATCGATATGTAAAAGGGAAAGCTTACGCCACGGTACACATATCTACGCAATTAAGTGACAAAGCTTTATTATGACGTCATAGTTGAAAATAAATTCTCCCGAGCGATTACGCAGATACACTACCGACCTCCTACCTTCAAGTTTTGGTGTATCTAAGTACATCGGTCTGTACCGACGGGTATAGTACCTCACAGACACGTATCTACTCATTAACAGTGACAAAAAGTTGGTTTCGTCTAGCAGTTTTTGCTTAAATTACAATTTATTTAACTTTTTTATCGTTTGAGGTGGCCAGTTTTTTTCTTAAAAGCCTATTTCAAATACAAGATAAAAAAAAGTCAATTTTGAAGTCGAACTAAATTCTGACATAACTGTCAGTTTTAAAAACGAAGAGCTAGATGCACAAACAATGTAGCTAGATTCTGCCCTGTTAACATGTAAGAGCATGTACGCGTAAAAATGTTGCCACAATAAAAATTTTTTAGGTATTATTTTTGTTTTTCAGTTTTACTATCTTCAACAAGAGCCATTTTTGTAATCGCTCGGTAGATAAATACAGACGAAAATTAAGCATACCTTCTTGGTAATTATCAAAAATTATGTTCAAACAAGCTTTTTATTAAATTTTGATTTATTGGAGTTTATAATCGCTTTAAAGTGGCCACTTTTTACCACAAAAGCTTATTTAAAATATATTTCATAACTATTTTTAATTTTAATTAAGTAAGTAACGTGGACTAAATTTGGGTCATTCATTGGTTGGATTCGATCATATGACGTCGAGATGACAAATCGGTAGAACATACCGATGTAGATAGCGATAGTACAGAAGTTAAGTGTACCGTCTCGGTATGTACCGATGAAGATAGCCTTTATAATCGCGGCCCAGAAGTTGATTAATTTTGTATGCAAAAAAGAACATTAACATTTATTTGTAGTTAGTCACTCTTTATGATCTTCCACAGTTTACTAAAAGGCTTTTGTGAATATTTTGGAACAATTTGCAGTTATCCATTTGAATATAAAAAATATGGGTACTGTGAGGTGTTTTGAAACGTTTGCAAACTAATCAAAAATGCTGACTTTATTTAAAAACGATCAGAAAATTTTCAGCTTAATAATAAATTAGTCTAGCGCTTGAAATGCCAGTCCAGATATTTTGTAATATTGCAATGAAAAAATAAGTTTGATTACATTTACACCGTTTTTAACATCTAGTCAGCCTCGTAGTTTAGTGATGCATTAGTTTACTATGCTAGAGATTGAAGTTCCCCCCAAGATCGGTCAGAATTTATGAGAAATGCATGGTCTTTGGAGTGGAGCTGGAAGAGCAACTGGTCATCAAAATGTCATCAAGAAGCCAAGGCTTTAAGTACAAATATGATCAGAAATGTGGCGGCGGTGTTCGTTGATTAAGTTATTTAGTGAATTAATAATAATATAGTATCATCAGGAAATAATAAAAGATGGAAAATCTAGAAATCTCCTTCACTTCTTTTTTTATAGTAAAATCCTTGAGTACTGTCGGGAGGATGGCAGTTCCGATTCTTAATTTTCACGTTTACAGATTTCATAAATCGGCACTGATACCTGAAGACAGCGCCTGTATTGTCCACAATAAGTAGGCATAAAATGGGCGCGTAAGATTTTATGCTGGTTAATGCAGGGAGCTCCTACCCCAGTTGGAGATGACAGAATAAAAACAACGTTATGGCGGCCCGTTGTAGTGGTCAAGACGCTTGACTCACGCACGGAAGGTTCCGGGTTCGATTCCCGGTGAGAACACAAAAATTAAATGTGATTTTTCTCAAGCCTGGGTGCTCTGTGATGTAATTCACCACTGTAATTAGGCCTCCTGGCCTGTTGTAGTGCAAAAAAAAATGTAAATGTAAAATGTTATGCTTCATTGTGTTTTATTACATTTATAATAATACTAGCTGACCCGACAGACGTTGTCCTGCCCGAACGTTAGCTTGCCTTGGAAAAATACTTTTTATTGATAAGTAGGTACCTAGGTACTTGTTTGTGATTGAATTCCAAAACTAAAAATTGTTAATATTCTAATATTAAATTTAAGTAGGTACTTGTTTATGGTTGAATTTCAAAACATAAAATAAATATTTTTTCAAATATGGCATTCTTTTTGCAAACGTCAAACTCCGGTCTTCTCACCAACAAAGGGGTGTACGTATGTGGGAATATGATTTTTTTAAATGTATTGAATTTAATATTATTTTAATTTAACCAAAAATCCAGTAAAAAGAAATAAATGGATAGAAATTATAAGGAATTTAAGGGAAAAATCTGATTGAGATCCACAAAAAACAAATGTTGTTTGTAAACATTCAAAAACAATCATTTTTTACAAACTAAAAAACAAAATCTTTCCAGTTTTTTGTCAATGCATTCTCCTCGAATGCAACCCTGGTAGATCGATGAATAAAACATTTATGGTCTTTACTTCTTTTTTACACATTAGATTGAGGATTTTAATATCTACGAACACGCACAGCGCAAAGATCCACCTTTCTCTGAAAACTGCACGTAAATCAGTTAAGTCGTTTAGAGGGAGTTCAGTGACATCACACGTACAGAGGAATTATAAATATATATATATATATATATAAATATAAAGAAGATACACAACCGGCAGTAGAGCGCAACAGTTACTGAATTAACTAAGTGTTTGAATTAAGCATTTAACTAAGTGAATGGTTTACCTGCTGACATCTAAGGGTGCTACTATTTATTAGTAAGTAATTGGGGTCATTTTCTATTTCCCTGTTTGTCAGTAATTTGACATCCGCGCTAGGTAATCAGAAATTTGCATGATTTTGAAAATTTAGATTTGACACATAGGATATGTATGATTCCCCTTTTGCACTGTTTTTAAGACGATAGTAGGTCAGATAATAGGGGCCAATGCCCCATTGGTTTCTGGGTGAGTCTCACGGGTGCGAGTCAACTGCGTGTCAATACTACCTAGCGTAATTATTGTTATCAAATCAATTATTAATTTTAAAAAGTTTAGTGATAGGATATTCCATGACACTGGATTCAACAAATTAACTAAAGGTTTTGGTAATACACTGCAATTGGTTTAGCATTGGTTGCGGATGAGGGAAAAGAAGATTAATTTTAAGAATTCGTGTACAGATGCTCCCGCGCTATGTTGGCCAACCGCATCTCTTACTGGCTGGGGACCACCGGTCCATCCTACACCGTGGACAGCGCCTGCTCCAGCTCGTTGTATGCCCTGGAACACGCCTACAGATGCATCAGGGACGGCCACTGCGACTCCGCCATCGTCGGCGGCTCCAATCTCTGCCTTCATCCTTACGTGTCCCTGCAGTTTTCCAGGTAGAGCGTAACTCATTAATAGCATCGTCAACTCTTTAGTTTCTACCAACATGTACATTTTTGTTGGTTTGAATTGCATTAGTTCAACAAGCTTTGATGCAACGCTTTTAAGCAATCTTGATATTCCACTTAATTTTTCGTCACTTTATGAAGAATTTTAATATGTTTTTTTCAGGTGTATTTGTATTTTGATACTTTTAATTTTTTTAAACTGAATTTGAAAAACATACTCTTTCATGGGTATTCGTTGTTTTTATTGCCGTCGATATAGTAAAGCATCGTTAGGGACGATGTTGTCAATTTTTTTAAAGTACGAAATTAGCAAAAATTTATAAATCTGCTTTCCTTCCATACTCTTTTACTTTTATTTGCTTTTTATATATATTTATAATTTTTATGTTTTTCTTATTATGTATTTTTGTATAATTTAATTTAGTACGTACTTTTATTTGGCATATGATTTATTGCTCCTATTCCTTATATTTCTTACTATAACTGAGTGAATTTCTAGAAAACATAACTCAATTATCATTTCAATTATGCTTTTATATATATATATATATATTCTTTTTCTGATGATTTAAATTATGCTCTTATTTTGTGTTATTTTTTTTTTAATACTACTATATTTTACTATTATTTTGTTGATTTTAATGATACCACTATTTTGTATATTTGATTATGTGTGATTCTTAATATGTATAATTTATATTTTAAAAATTATTTCTGATTATCTTTTTTGCATTGTATTCTTTGGAATTTGATTATTGTGATTCTATGTCATTATAATTTGATCTAATTAATTTTACTATGTATTTTTTTTGTTATTTATTGTGGCTTGACACGGGCATAGCCTAAAAAGCCTTAATAAGTTCATAAATATTTAATTTTGTTATTTTGAATGAATAAGTAAATTTTTAAAAATAAAACAAATAAAATTTTAAAAAAAGAAAACCATGGATAACCCAGATTTTCACTGCCTAATATTAATTTTCAGATTGGGAGTGCTATCTCCCGAGGGCCGTTCTCGCAGTTTCGACAAGAACGCCAACGGCTACGCTCGCGCCGAGGCCATTGTCGTTATTTATCTTCAGAAAGCCAAAGACGCAAAGCGCGTGTACGCCCAGGTGCTGCACGCCAAGACTAACTGTGATGGCTACAAGGAACAGGGCATCACATACCCTGCCGGGAATGTACAGAAAATGCTACTTAGAGAATTCTATCAAGAATGTGGAGTGAATCCTATTGATTTGGAGTTTATTGAAGCACACGGGACAGGTAGATAGTAGATAGGTTACAATGATAGTTTTCAAAGGTTTTTTGTTTTAGCACCGTTGTGCATCTTGAAAATATTAATTATTTTTCAGGTACAAGAGTGGGAGATCCCGAAGAGCTGATGGCTTTAGATGAAATCTTCTGTACGGGCAGAACAGGACCTCTCCTGATTGGAGCCGTCAAGTCTAACTTGGGTCACAGTGAACCTGCCTCTGGATTGTGTTCAATTGCAAAGGTAATTAATTTATCTGGTTTCTATGATTTGATCAAGCATTTGTAGAAACGTGATAAAAAACAAGAATAAAAAAGTTGGTGAAAAGAAAATTAAATTCTAGCGAGATGTTGCGATTTTCATAATTCAATTAAGTTACAATAAAATAAATCAAACAACTTTGTTTTTAACAACAATTTTATATTTTTTTTCAACCGACCGGTTTCAAAGCTACACAAGCTTCTATCTCAAGGTTTACTTAACAAATAAATTCTTTTATATTTTATGTTATTAGTATGCTGCCAATTAACAAATAAGTCAAGTCTTTTTTTATTTAAAGGATGGTTATGTGAGAAGAAAACGTTCGAAACTAGACGGGAGTGGACTAAAAGAAATATAGTTTTATTCAGTTGTTTTTTTTTCTAATAATGAATCGCTTTTTTAATTTCTAAGATTTCTAAGTTGTCTTATTTTAATATTTTATTTTCAACATGAAGAACATTCAATCCAGTGCCATAATTGAAATTATGATTATTTTCTATCAGATGGTTTGCGAATTCAGAAAAATGATTATTATTTCGGCACCTTAAGTTTTCTTTTACTCTTATATTAAAGTTTATTTTAGTTTTGCCAGCGTAGATCGAATCGCAATCATTACAATTGAATTGGAATATGACAGATTTATTATATTTATGGACTTTGTCATAGTGATTTTTTAACAATGTTCCTAAGTTATTAGTTGTGTAGAATGCAGGTGTAATGTATGGTGGTAGGGAATTAGATAATTATTTAGAAAAATTGTCATTCATAAATCCGCCTCCATTGTTTGGGTTTGCTTTATTAATGGTGGGAGTAGAATATACATATTTATTGATACAAATATAAAATTAATATCTAATTAAGTTAGATAATTTGCCAGGGTACAGACCAGAGTAAATACAGATGATACAATACAAACAAAAATAATGTAGGTAGAAATTCTTGAATCAAGGTGACTGTTTTATTTATTTTTAATTTACTTATTGATTATTTTTCATTGTTTTGTTTAGATGTGCATCGCCTATGACACCGGATACTTGCCACCGAACTTGCACTACGAGAGTCCTCGCGAGGGAGTGGTCGGTCTGTATGAGGGCCGCATGAAAGTAGTCTGCGAGAAGACCGCCTGGAACAAGGGCATGACTGGAGTCAACAGCTTCGGCTTCGGGGGAGCTAATGCCCACGTACTGCTCAAGAAGTTTGGAAAGGAAAAGGTTTGTGTAAAGCACCGAATAAACAACAGTAAACTTCTCGTCTAGGGATTGAATTTTGTTCTGAAGTTTCGAATAACTCTTGTTGAATGTACCTTCGATTCTTCGAACTTAGCTGGCGTTATTTGTATTAAGTTGAATGATGATTTGCGAGCTTTTTCAAACCAATTTTTTCAAATTTTAAAATCCTCAATTTACATTTACTCCACTAAAGTCTTGACATTCAAAAATATTTTAACTATAGATGACTATTTAAGATGTAGCGAATTTCTTTACATGGATCAAATTTGGTTTCTGACTAATGACTACTAAATCTGACCACTAGGACTTTATGTCATTAGATAAAGTTGAATAATAATAAATCCATAGACAAGTTATTGTCACTGTGCGTCATTATATAGATGAACCAGAATTATTATCATTCTTCAAAATTTTTAAAAGTATCTTAAAAAATACTGCCTCATTATAATACTGGTAAGCATTTACAATCTTTAAATTTGTTACAACAGAGAGGTAAAACATTTTTAAGGAGAGAATATGGGAGTCTAGGCATTTACAGGGCTTATGACCTGTCATTGGCTGGTTTAAGTGGCCACTTTACACACTGTGTAACATTCCCCATTCTGCCTATGTTTGAACATCCATATTTACTCAACTCTTCCATCTGTTGACTTTTGTGAAGTAAAAAAGCTGAAACCTTTATCATGTGCGTGAGATTCATCCGGCTGAACCAATTCACCTACTAGGCAACGCCTGAAAACAATTTACCAGGTAGTTAATTCAACAATGTTTTGAGTAAGTCCAAATGCTTGCAGACTGGCTTGAATTTTTATCTAGGGGGTTGTTCATATTTATATTTGTTGCAACAGAGGGGGAAAACATCTTTGAGAAGGGAATATGGACATATTCCATTCCCAAAAATGTTTTCCGTCTCTGCAACAAACTGAAATATGAACATCTCCCTAGGGAGAAAATCAAGCCAGTCTGCAAGCATTTGGACATACTCAAAACATTGTTGAATTTACAATATTGTAAAGCAAAAACTTTTTATTTGTTATTTTTCCAGGTTAACCAAGGTCAGCCGGACGACAGCTTACCACGTCTAGTTTGCGTGTCGGGAAGAACTGAACCTGCGGTGAACAAAATCCTGGACGACTTGGAGTCCAGGAGTGTTGATGTGGAGCAAATTACTTTGCTTCATGGAATACACGAGTATGATATCTCGGGACACGTTTTCCGAGGATTCACACTTCTAAGTAAGTTCTACAAACAAATTTCAACTAGCGTAGTTATTACCGTCAAACATGACAATTTGGCCCAGCCATGACAATTTTGCCCACCGCCAAAATCCTCAACAAAATCAAGTTTTAAAGTAAGAAAAGTTTACTGGTATCATTAAAATTACATTTGGTAAGTGTATTTTGATAGTTCCATGGCAAAACTCTACTATGTGGTCCCTTTTTAAAAAATTTCCACAAGTAATGTTAAAAGATTCCAACAAACAATTTTAAGAGTCACTTACTTCAAACTGCATATTCCTAAAGAATAAATAAACTACATGTCATTGTTTAGTTCTTTGATGAACACTTGACCAATTTACTACTATAGTCTATTTTTTATAAATGTATTGATATTATTTTAACTTTGCTGGAATTCCTCTCGTCCATGCGCTTTGTAGCTGCACGATGATTGGTTATCTAGCTTTCATATATCAACTTTAAAATACCTAAATCTTGTAAATGGGGTCTAGAATTCCAACCGTCTATGCGCTTAGTAGCTGCAAGACGTGTTGTAATCTTACTCCTTTTTATTATTCATATTTTTATTATTTTTTAATACACTGAATTTATTTGTAAATTTTTAAAATGTGTAAATGGGTGCTAAATTTCTAACTGTCTATGCGCTCTGTAGCTGCAAGTCGTAATGGGATATTTATTAATTGTACAGCGCCCTTGAGGTGATTTTCACAAAAATGGCGCTATATAAATTATCCAACTATATAAAACTAAATATTTAGTTTACTGCCAGCTTCAGTTGATCACTTGAAATTTGAAGTTAAACTTGAAGATCTGTTTGTGTATATCTACAAATATTGTCTAAACTTTTGTTGTTGCGGAGTTTGTGTTGAAAGGAGGCAAGTAAGTTTTATATATTTCATTGTATACATAATAAAGACGCTATAGAACGTATTGTTGTATATTTATTTGAACAAACACAAAAAAAATCCAATTATGTGCCAACCCTGGCCCACAAATCCACATTGTATAGAAAAATTGAGGAAATAGTTGACAATTTTGCCCACCGGTTTTTTTCATTGATTTTATAATGGTGATGCCTCAATGATGCTATTGTTTAAACATAAAAAGGTTGTTTCGCCTAAAAAGTAATAATAAACCATATGATAAGGATGATAAAACCAAAAACAACAGTTAATTACCAAGTGGGCAAAATTGTCAACAAGTGGAGATAATTTTGCCCCGCATGTTTTGTCTTCTAAAATTGCATAAATAAAAAAAATGCTCAGAATAATTAGTATCACTAATCAACAAAGTGGATAGGAGTAGTCCCATACAAAAAAATATGATATTGTAAAAGTTTGTTAAAACTGGGCAAAATTGTCACGTTTGACAGTATCCTTCTTGCCATAAATTTAATTATATACACGAATATAAATTTACTTTGACTTTCTAACTATAGTCCTTAAAATGTAACATGATTAGAAAGACAGTTGTCAGAAAAAGTGACGACATAACTTTGTAGTAACGTCAAAGGAGTTATTTATATTGACACACGAAAAATCATTTGGGTCTGGCGTGATAATTTATATTTTATTACAATGCTTAAAACATAAATCAACATTAATATGTAAAATCAGCTTTAAAACTAAAAAAAAACTAAAATAAACCTAATTATTAACGACGTTCTTACAAGGTTACATCATTTTGCAAAAACGTTAGAGATAGGACAAATTGATCAATGTAAGTTGATCGAATAAAAAAAATATTCGTTTGATGTTGTTCGTGAAAAAAGTATAAATGTCTCATTTTTTTGGTGAACAATTATGTTAAATACACTAAAATACGCGTGTTTTTTTGTTTTTTATATCAATTTTCGGAAACGGAGTTTCATGATTGCATGAAATAACTGTTAAAATCGATTTGATCAGTGATCAGTAATTTCCATCACTAATAAAATTAGTTTGACAGCTGTCATCCTAATCAAGCTATATTTTAAGGACTATAGGGTGAGTAAGGGATGAGTAAGTGAGTGGTCCCTGTTCTAAGGGAGTGTGAGTACAAACTTAATCCAATAATTAATTCATTTAGGTTATTGATGTTTTTTCAATAGGATGTCATTCTGATGTCCTGCGAGTATCCAGAGAAGCGCAATACTTCCCTGGAGTCAAGAGACCGATCTGGTTCGTCTTCAGCGGAATGGGCTCCCAGTGGTCTGGTATGGGAACACAGCTCATGAAGATTCCTATTTTCGCAGCGGCCGTTGATAGGTAATGTAAAGAATCCTAAAGGTATTACGGTAACAACTCCATTCACAAAGAATCCTTTATAAGGCCCTGTCCCTGTTTGTCCTCGAATTACAAATTACTTCGGAGAGCGAACATTAAATTGCGTTGTTCCAAGATTGTTCAATGATCTCCCACAAACTATAATTAACATGAAATATTTTCAAATAAAAAAAAGACTGAATACATATCTTCTAGATACTTTACAATGCCCGTTTATAAATAAAATTTGTAAAATATAAATCAAATAAATGTAATATAAACCGGTCATAAAAATAAATAAAAAAATGTGTACCACCGAAAAGTCTTTAGACTTAGTGGGTATATGCATATTCTGTTGTTGATAATAATATTTTTTACGCCTTTTGAAAAGTTTGTCAGAGTCTTGTTTTGTTTTGTCTGGTAGTTTATTGTATAATTTCAGTCCCTGATTTATTAGTCTCGATTGTCCTTATCTTGTTTTAAAATGTTGCATGTGATATTGTTCTGATATTCTTGTATTTATGTCCATGTTTATTACAATTTTTTTCAAGTATTAGTTCTTTGTCTACAATAATATCAGTGGCTAACTTATGAATAAATTTTAAAGATTCTAGTTGAAAAGTTCATTAACATTTGATTATTTAGTTATTTTAAAGAGTTCTTTAGTTGGTGTTAGATAGATGGTGGTCATATACTAGCTCCTATATTTTATTTTGCTGCCGTTGTAGTTTACTTATGTCATTTTGGTTTCCTGTTTCCCATAGTTGTAGCTTGTAGCATACAACATATTTTAGATTTGACGTAGGCTTCAAACAAAATATTTTTTTCTGTTTTTTTTTTTTAAATTTGTTTTATTAATTTATTTATTTTATTTTATATTTTTTTTGCATAATATAAGTATAAATATTTAATGACAGGGAATCTATATAAAACTATTGAATAGAAAATGAAAACGGAGCATTCCCTGTTTTTTTATATATATTTTTAAAATATTTATTTATAAATCATACAACACAAAGTATTCTACAAGTATAATACGTTAAATTACATTCCCAGGAGTTACAACAACTCAATTTGGGACATAAATAATATTAACATTTAGAAAATAACACATATTGAGAACAACAAAGAAACAAAGCAAGTTTAGCACCTTTATAACTAAATATAGCACAACAATATATACGCCAAAAACCTTTTTTTACACAAGCAGAATTAATATATTTAAAAAAAACGCTTTTAAGAGTAAAAGAAAGTAGAGTATCTACTAAGGGAGATAAGGTCATTAACATCACATGCCATGCAGATGATGCTGCCATAGTGATGATGAGAACACATCCATCTCAGTTAGTAAACATCTGGATGCCTAAGAAGTGTCGTATAGTACAATGAACACATGATTATTGGAAACATAATTCGGATATACAAAACGTGTGTCAGGCCAAATCATGGTGTAGACAACAGAGGCGAGGATAGATAGAGAGAAAATAAAAAATACAAAAAACCAAGTAGAAAAACTAAACAGAAAAACTAAGTTCAGGATAGTCTCCATCTAACGTGGCTTAGCCTGTTCTAAGATGGAGATTTTTTATCTTTGAAAGTAAAGGTAGTTCTATACTAATATTACAACAACAAAAACTAAAACTACTTAATTATAAATGCCTAGCTAATCAAATGTAAGAAATTAATAATCGTTATTATACAGATATAAAGAATATATATGTACTAAGAATACATGTTACTTGAGCATAAATAATATAGTATAATATATAATAAAAAACAAATATAAAGTAATGAAATACATAAAAATTTAAATAATATGTGTACCAATTATACGAAGTACTACGTTTATTAATCTACATATATTTTTAAAAAACATCTCTCGGTACACTAATTACGCCTTGAATTCTTTCGAATACGTTATCTGATTTTTTTTCTGTTCCACAGGTGCCACAAAGCACTGAAGCCAAAAGGAATTGACATTGTTAAAATTATCACAGACCCTGACCCGAAAATGTTTGACAATATCCTACATTCCTTCGTGGGTATTGCTGCTGTTCAAATTGGATTGTGTGATATTCTCAAAGCTATTGGCATTGAACCTGATCACATTATTGGTAAGCCATCTCAGTTGTGCAACAGTATTTTATGTTCATTCCTCGCGTGTGCTCTTATCATTGATTTTTCTCACCTATAGGCCACAGTGTAGGAGAGTTGGGATGCGCTTACGCCGATGGTTGCTTCACCGCAGAGCAAATGATCCTCTCGGCCTACTCCAGAGGTCTGGCTAGCATTGAAACAACCTTGATCAAAGGATCCATGGCAGCTATAGGACTTGGATATCAGCAGGTCAGTTCGACAACGAAAAGAATATGACTTAATACAGCCATATTTTTGCCATTTCGAACAGAAAGCTCATGTAAATTTGATTTTCGCTCTGCTCTACGAAAGTTTATTTATTTATTGAACACTTTATATACACATACTGGATGTATGTAAAGTGACTAAATGTAATATAATTTATAGAAATATATAGGACTGGATCTTCCTTAGAGGAGGGGTATTTGATTGAGAAACTCTTTGATGATTTTTCAAATATTTGAGTTCGGTTTTATTGTAATTTTATTTTTAATTCTTTCATATATTTTTTTATTTCATGTTTCTTTTTATATTTGATTTGCCATGTATTTTTTTATGAAATTTTTTTCCTACGAGTATGCAGTATATATGGTAATATTTACTGTTAAAGTTTTATACATATATTCGTCCAACTCAACACAGGACTTAGGTTCTAGGGAGTTTGAGACTTGTAGCTCAATAAATGTTTAAATGAATTTATTGTAAATAAATAAATACAATCTATATACATATAAGGGCGGGCATATTGCCTTTAGGCAATTTCTTCCTACCTACCCAAACCGTTCAGTTTGAGAAAATTACAGGTACATGGACATGTTGAATCTTATGATTTTATAAAAAATTAAAAACAAAAATAACTTTAAAAAAATATATAAAAAAATTAACACTACTACGAAGAAGGGAGATGGGATAGGAAGGAAAGAAGAAGGAAAAAGGAACTACTTACATATTTGGATAGTGACATTTTAATATTGACTTAAATGTAAATAAAGTAGTGGCGTCTCTAATATTAGTGGGTAGATTATCCCACAATCGAGCAGCTACGACTGTGAAAAATTGGAAAATTGGAGCGATGAAAGGGTATTAGAAGAGTTCTCTCGTTACTTGTACGAGGATATAGTCCGTGTTGTGATAGAGGTTGGAAAAGCTCTCTCAGATAAACAGGGGAAGTGGGATTATTTAAAATATTGTGAAGAAGTGATAGAATGTGAATGTTTCTTCTTTGCCTGATACTGAGCCAGTGTAGTTGCGTGCGATATTCGGTTATGTGGTCGAATTTGCGAAGATCAAAGATATAACGTAAACAAAGTTCTCCTCTATTTAAGATTTATTGTATTTGGCATTTTTAGTTTACAATACATGTTTCCAGGTGAAAGATTTATGCCCGCCAGATATTGAAGTAGCTTGCCATAATGGTCCAGACTCTTGCACCGTCTCTGGCCCCGCGGACTCGATGAAGGGATTTGTGGCCCAGCTGCAGGCCAGGGGAGTATTCGCCAAGGAAGTTCCATGCTCCAATATCGCCTACCACTCGAGATACATTGCAGAAGCTGGTAAGTTATTTACTTTACATAACATTAGCGTTAGTTTACCATTTTGTCAATGGAAGAGATACAAAAAATACTAAATAAGACTAGAAGTTATACTATTTGTTGTTTTTGGCAGACAGATGATGCGATACATTTTTTTCTGCTATATTCTTCTTCGATATGATTTTTTTTTGTTTGCACCACAACACGCCAGGAGGCCTAATTACAGTGGCAAATTACATCACAGAATACCCAGGCATGAGAAAAATCACATTTAATTTTTGTATTTTCACCGGGAATCGAACCCGGAACTTTACGTGTGTGAGTCAAGCGTCTTGACCATTACACTACGGAGACCGCCAATTGATTTATATTTAATTTCCTAAACTTTGCAAAGAAATTAAAATTTCTAGCGTGTAATCGAATTCAGAGAAACTTTCAAGATAAAATATTTTCCAGTGGTCAAACTGCTTCAAATCATACAAACTCGTGCGTATTTTGTAGATTGTCGGGGTACTAAATTATTAATTATTCATTAATTAAGCGTTCTTATACATTAAAATTTGAATAAATTTAGGACATTATAATAAAATTTCAGTCAGAATTAATGTATTTTAAAAGAACTCATTTAACTTTTTAAAAGATTCGTCTTAAATATCAAAAATCTTCTCAATAAGATAATGAAATGATCCTTGAATCGTTCTCGAATCTCGCGAAATCTAGATTAAGACATTCCACAAAACTTGACATTTACATTTAACTAAGTCGCCAAACTTTAGCTAATGGAAATTGAATTAATGATCTTCAGTCGGATATGTTTTAAGTTCATAAAATAATTCGTTTACAAAATTGACAGAAAACACTTGCTTCACGAAGGATGAGGTAATCTAATTACCTAAAAATGCGGTGAAGGACTTAAAACATAATTAAATAACTCTAAAGGATCACTGCTAGGTTAATCCATTATTTGGTAAGAACAGGGTGAGGGGAAGGACTAATCGATAGCACTTTACAGTAAAACAACGCAGGAGTTTCTAATTTTTTGGTGGGTATGTGTATTTTACATTGTACAATACATGTGACCAAAAAATATGCATCTACAACAAATTTGAATTGAATATCTAACTTGTGAATATATTTTCTAACTTTTAACTTTTCTAACTACTTCCACACCTTTTTTTGTATATTTTGGGTTATATTTATATTTGAGTTATATTATATTGTATGCAAGAACTGAACGATTTAAGAATGGGGGCAAAAATTTGTGGTATAACTGTTAACTGTCTTCTGTATGCGGATGATGAAAGAGGACCCGCAATCCTTGGTAACAAAAGTCTACGATGTATGCAAGAAAAGTTTCTAAAATTTTATCACTTATTAATTTTAGAGTCCCAGTAAAGCTAGGGTTTCCTAGGACAGCGGCGCCCGTATCTTAACGGCCGTAGTGAACGGTGATGCGGTAGGCAGCCGTCGTAGTGGTGAATAGAGAGTGGTTTTATTCTTTAACGGTGTTATCAACACCATTTTTATAGGAAACCACTTTCTAGTCACCGTTACGATGGCTGTCAACAGCATCACTGTTCACTACGGCCGTTAAAATACGGGCACCGCTGTCCTAGGAAACCCTAGCTCAACGCAGACCAGAAACCAATCTCTTTAAAATGTCTAAATGTTCCAATCTTTTCCAAATTCATTTGTAAATAGAACCTGCAATATGTGTAATCAGAAATTAAATTGTATTGATATTAATAGCATATCTTTAACTTCCTTTAAAAGTGAAATTTTCAAAAATAATTCAAGTTTTGATGTTGCGCCTTGAATCTGCAGCCTATATTATGCAGGTTATGTGCAGTTCTGTATGTAGGCACATTATAAATGTACACTGTATGGTCAACTATATTTGTATTAGGTATATATTATAATGTGCAACTGTGTGACATTATATTCAAAAGTAGATATATTTTGAATAATATGTATTACATTTACATTTCTAGTAATATTATAAGTTTTGTATGATTAGTTATTTTATGTTATGTATAATTTTCATGTGACAACATTTACAATTTACAAAAACGGCGTGATGGTTTGTTTCTTGTTTTTATTTGTGAAAGTTTTAGTCCCAACAATTATGTATGGAAGTGAAACATGGAACTAGCAGAAGAAGGATGAAAGCTGAGTGAACACGATTGAAATGCGATCTCTTAGACGAATGTATGGGAAATCAATGTACGACAGGGTTACAAATGATGAAATCGGGCGAGAGTGTAAATCTGAGCCAAGTTTAATTGATAAGATTAATAAAGGGTCTCTGAGATGGTTTGGTCACGTGGAACGAATGGACGACAAACGAATGGTAAAACAAGTATATATGGCGAAAATGAACGGCAACGTGAGACGAGAACGACCAAGGAAGACGTGGCATGATCAGATAAACCAGAATCTTAAGTCTGGTCATGTCAAAAGCAGACAGAACCGAAGGGCATGTATGACAAGATGTATGAATGTGGAAGAAGCTAGGAATGTGTGCCAGGATAGACGTGTGTGGCGGTCCGTTCTCTCTGCCTACCCCTAGTAGTAGCAGTAATTTTCAAATCTCATTTTTTTTTTCCTTAAACATGATAAAATATGTTTTTGTAAAGTTTGTTTGTTTAAATGTAGGAAGTGAAAAAAAAAATTAAATCATATTTTGTATCGCGTCCGGATTCGGACCGGTTATGTCCGCGGGCCGCGGTTCGGAGCCCCCGAAATAAGGGATGGAGTTTGAGTAATGAGAGAGGGTGACACGGGGATGGCTGAACAGGAACCAAATTAGGTGTTTTATTACGTGTAAGTGGGACGCGGTGACTGGTGATTGGTGACTGGGACTGGTGACAATCTGGTGACGAGTAGAGTACTTGCGACTTGAACGAAGGCCTGGGTGACTTGCGAACTGAAAGGTAGTAACTAATGTGAAACTTTTGAATTAACTAACTGGGTAAATGCGCTCGAACGTTAATTAGCATATGTTAATAAAAAACATTTCAGTTTGTTATCAAACATTTACGGCGGAAGTTCGTTGTAATAATCTTTATATATATAACTCCTCTGTACGTGTGATGTCACTGAACTCCTCCTAAACGGCTTAACCGATTTACGTGCGGTTTTCAGAGAAATATAGATCTTTGCGCTATGCGTGTCCGTAGATGTTAAAATCTTCAATCTAATATGTAAAAAAGAAGTAAGGAGCATAAATATTTTATTCATTGATCTACCAGGGTTGCATTCGAGGATAATGCGTTTCTAATTAAAATTTAAAGCTGTTGTTTTTTGTTCATAAAAAAAGATTTTTTTTTAATGTTTACAAACATCATTTGTTTTTTGCGGATTTCAATCAGATTCTTTCCTTAAATTCCTTATAATTTCTACCCATTTATTTCTTTTTCCTAGATTTTTGGTAATACTAAAATAATATCAAATTCGATACCTACGTAAGTACACCCCTCTGTTGGTGAGAAGACCGGAGTTTGACGTTTGCAAAAAGAATGCCATATTTGAAAAAATACTTATTTTATGTTTTGGAATTCAACCATTAACAAGTACCTGGGGGTACCTACTTAAATAAAATATTTGAATATTGACAAGTTTTAGTTTTGGAATTTAATCACAAACAAGTATTTAGGTACGTACTTATCAACGAAAAGTCTTTTTTCAACCTAATAGCGGGCAAGCCAACGTTCGGGGAGGACAACGTCTGACGGGTCCGCTAGTTAATTATAGAAATTTAATAAAAGACTACTGATACTTAAATCCACAATTTTGATATGGCCGGTCAACGATTTCGTCGCTTTCACGACCTGTATTATAATACAGTTAAATGTATTAAAAAGGTATCCGATGTGTAAAAGATTGGATAGATAATAATTTACTCACCTTAAATATTTTTAAAAAAACTAAATTCATCTGCTTCTGTATCACAAAATAAAAATAGAACCTAAAATTGAAAATATGTGAAAAAATGTAGTTGTTTAAACGTAGGTAGAATGGTGAATGTAACGCAGTGTTAAAAGTGGCCACATAAACCAGATAATGACAGGTCATAAGTACTGTAAATACCTAGGCCTCCATTTTCCCTTATCAAGAATGTTTTCTTTCTCAGTCGCAACGAATTCAGAATTTAATTATGTTTGTTGGAAGATCCTATTTAAAAAGTGTGTCGGGGTAACAAGGGTACAAGAGGTTTTTGTATTTTTTTTTTATTTATTCAGAAAAACAACAATACAAAAGAATATATCCAATATTAAAAAAAAAAAACATAAAATAAAGCCAAATCAGTTTTCCACATAAATGCAATTTTAAAAATCCAGTTCTGTTAGTTTTTGTGTGCGAGGATGCGTGCGTGTGGTTTTGGTAGGTATGTGAATATTCACATAATATGTTTGTGAGTGTATATGGGTGTCAGGGTGGGTTTATGGACAGGGTAAGTGTGTGTTTGATATGAGTGAATAGAAACAACTTAAATAAATAATGTAGAAAATTTATATGTCATTTTCATATTTCTTTTAAATATATTATCATATATATATAATTCCTCTGTACGTGTCATGTCACCGAACTCCTCCTAAACGGCTTAACCGATTTACGTGCGGTTTTCGGAGAAATATAGGTCTTTGCGCTCTGCGTGTTTGCAGGTATTAAAATCTTCAATATTATATGTAAAAAATAAGTAACGGTTTTATACATCGATCTACCAGGATTGCAATCAAGAAGAATGCATTTGCAAAAAAATGGAAAGATGTTGTTTTTTAGTGTATAAAAAAGTTTAGTTTTGAATGTTTACTAACAGCATTTGTTTTTTGTTGATCTCAATCAGTTTTTTTTCCTGAAATTCCTTATAATTTCCATCCATTTATTTATTTTTATTGGATTTTTGGTAATACTAAAATAATATTGAATACAATACATTTTTCAAAATTGTATTCTTACAAAAGTACACCGATTTGTTGGTGAGAAGACCGGAGCTCGACGTTTACAAAAAAAATGCCATATTTGAAAAAATATTTATTTTATGTTTTGGAATTCAAACAAGTACCTAGGTACCTACTTATCAATAAAAAGTATTTTTCCAAGGCAAGCTAACGTTCGGGCAGGACAACGTCTGTCGGGTCAGCTAGTATTATTATAAATGTAATAAAACACAATGAAGCATAACATTTTACATTTATATATTTTTTTTTGAACTACAACAGGCCAGGAGGCCTAATTAAAGTGGTGAATTACATCACAGAGCACCCAGGCTTGAGAAAAATCACATTTTATTTTTGTGTTCTCACCGGGAATCGAACCCGGAACCTTCCGTGCGTGAGTCAAAACATTTTTATATCCAATTTTCCGTAACACTGAACTTCTTCAGTGTAATTTATGCGAAAGGACCCAAACTGGCATAAAAAATAATACACTTAAAATTATGGAAGTGCCAATTGGCCAGTGAGTGGCCAGTGAGTATCCACAAATAAATTTAAAAAAAACGTAATATGTTTTTTTAACAATATATTTTGTATTTATTTTCTTGTCAGATAATTGAATAAATAACTGCATGATTGAAGTAAACCTCGGTAACTCCAAAAATAATGAAAAAAAAAAATACATATTACCATATCAAAATCCTTATTTTCTTCCTATGGTTAAGAATAGTAAGGAAACATAGATTACTCCCTAAGATTTTTTAAATGTGTATAAATATATTTTAATAATGTGTAATGTGTATCAATATATTTTAGAAAACACTTGCCTCTTGAAAACAAAGCATCTCATTGAAAAATACAAAATGTTTGAAGTATGAAAAATCATTAATTTGTCTCTCATGAAAAGTTGGGAGATGCGGTAGTTTACCTCTCGTATACAGAAAATATAAAAAAACAAACTTTGATGGATATTTCAGTAGGCAAATATTATTGTAATATTCTTATTAAAAAAATTAAATGTTAACTGTCTTCTGTATGCGGATGATGCCGTGCTTCTTGCTAGCAGCAAAGAAAACCTACAATTCTTGGTTACAAAAGTCTACGATGTATACAAGAAAAGCGGTTTGCTTATGAATGTTGATAAATCAAAAGTGATGGTTTTTGAAAGGGATGAAAATATAACTAAATGTGAGATCAGTGTAAACGGAGATATTCTGAATCAGGTAGAAGAATTTGTGTACCTGGGAAGTATATTTACTAGGGACGGAAAGGCCGAGAAAGATATTGAAAGGAGGGTGAGTGCCGAATTTCACCGGTGTAAACATGAAAAATATTTCAAAACTGATATTTTAATTTCTTTATTTATCATGTCATTTTTGCATTTACCTGGCGGTCGGCAAGCCAAATGTCAAGAAAAGCAGTCGCCATAGTAATTGTAATTTAATTTTCACTTGTTTGTATTAGATACTCCTTACTGTTTTGCAAAATGCAATATATTGTATTATTGTCTATAACAGACGCCGATTTTTCGCCAATGAACTGCATTTATTTACGAGGAAAGCAAAAAACAAACAGAAACGAACGTTGACTTAGAGATTACACACGCGTTCACTTATGATCGCGATAACTTAAGCATAAGCATGTTCATTATTGTTCATTGTGATCGCTCAAATGGTTAGCATGTTTTTAAGCACGTCGATAGTTATTTGTAATTGAGCTACGGGACAGTATTTTCGCTGTCGGGGGATGAAAGAGAAAGATATACAGAATATAGATACATTGTAACAATAATTTATTAAGTCTGTTTAGATTTACTAGATTTTCAAATAGCGTTTATGGTTGCGCCACATTTAATATGTTTTTTGTTTATTGCACATTTACTAGTTGGTTGCGTTAAATTTATTACTTGCTTGCTGGGTCCTAATGTGAATGTTGCAATTGTGTTGCTGTGGGTACAATCCTTGTTCTCTCCGGCCTAATAACACCATAACCGTCAACGAATGTGGATGTGATTCGCGACAGACTCTAACAAAGAGCATTTTTGTTTTAGGCCCTACTTTGCTGAAGTATCTGCGCCAAGTTATTCCCAAGGCCAAACCCAGGACCAGTCGCTGGGTATCTTCGTCCGTTCCACAGCACCTATGGGGAGAGGAGGCAGCCAAATTCTCTTCAGCAGAATACCACACAAACAACTTACTGGTTTGTTCATTAATTTTGAAAATGAAGCACTCGTTAAAATAAAGTTTTATTTAAAACTCTATCTAAGACCATGAAAGTGAATCAAACAATGTTACTTCGAGTTTATCGAGACAATATACGAATTTCCTTTTCAATTCTTTTGACATTCACCTTTTGTAGATATACGAGATGAGGGTATTAAATTAAAACATAGAAATCTGCTGAATGATGTCAAAATATACTATGCATAAAAACCTACCTATCTAACTAATCTTCAATCCATGCCTCATGTCTGAGGATGGTGATTACGCCTGACTCCAGGCATGGCTCGTCTGTGGACAGTCTCCCTCTCCAGTCTCCATCTGGAATGGTCTTGTGCTCTTATATAGGCATTCATCAGTGATGATTCTGATAACTCGGTGACTGTACCGCTCCATCTTGTCGATTGATATCCACGCGTCTTTGTCCCTTCGACACTTCCCAGGAGAATAGTTTTCTCCGAACTATCTGAATCTCCCCTGGAAATATGCCCAAAGAACTGCAAGACTCTTTTCTCGCACATGGATATCAGTCTTTCTCCTATGTCCAGTTCCTGAAGAATAGATGCATTCGTACGTCTGGTCGTCCACGGAATCCACAGCACTCGCCGCCAACACCACATCTCAAAAGCTTCGATTTTTTTATTTTTGGATTCCCTCAGTGTCCAACAATCCACACCGTACATGAACATTGAGAAAACCAAGGCCTTCACCAGTCTCTTTTTGGTGTTGTATAATGTATCTAACTAATAGCGTAATTCAAAACAGTCTCTAAATCTTGCAAAAACAGATTTCAGATATTTTTTTTTTTTTTAAAAAGAAATATTTGCGTTCTTATGATTTACCCAAATATTTCATTTTGAGGGCCATTTTCAACGAGTTGTAAATAACTCACTATTAGAAAATAGAATCGAGTTGGGGTAGAGTGGGATTCGAACCACGGACCTTCGGTCCGTGAGTCCGAGACACTAGCCACAGGACCACAACCCGATTTAAATAAAATACTACTTGACACCGCAAACTTAGCATTCTCCATTGAGTTGGTGAAGCATAATTACATAATTCTTTTTTCAAAGTTGTTCGCAAATATCTCAGTAACTCCTTCAATGGAAATCTCTTAGTTTGCTTCTAATACCTTTATGTATTTATACTGTATAGGCGCTAATTAGTTTTCATCTTTAAGATGATGCGCGGTATTTCACATAAATGTACTACCGTATTTTCTCCCTGAAGTAAGTGTAGGAAATAATTGACTGATAACAGATAAATTCCGTTACGGAATTATCGTTATAGAGGCTATTTGCGTATGTATAATGATTTCGCAGGAAAGAGAATGATCGAGCTTTTGTACATTATGACTAATTCTATTTTAATAGTACCGATTTGATAACATGTATTATGTCGTCATGTAGAGTCCAGTGCTGTTTGAAGAAACATCTCGCCTGATCCCCGGTAACGCCATCACCATAGAGATCGCCCCCCACGGCCTCCTCCAAGCCATTCTACGCAGATCCCTGAAGAAGGAATGCACCAACGTGGCGCTGACCAAGAGAGGGCATCTTGATAATACAGAGTTCCTCTTGACTTCCATCGGAAAGTAAGTGCTCTTTCTAAATCTCGCCTTGTTACATTATTATTATCATCATAATCATCATTATTTTATTCATCATTATCTTCTTCTTCAGCCTTCATCTCTCCATTTCTAGATGTAGGCCTCTTCCATACCCATCCATCCTTCTGTCGTTTGTTTTTTGCAGCCATTTTTTTCGTTCCACAGCGGTAATGTCATCATCCTATCTTCTTCCGACGTCTTTCTTATTCTCCCAAGGTCTCCACTTCAAAACTCTAGGAGTCCATCTTGTGGCATCCTGCCTTGCGACATGCCCTGCCCATTGCCACTTTAACTTCACTACACGATCCACGATATCCACCACTCTGGTGCTACGCCTAATTTCATCATTTTTTATTCTATCTCTTTGGCTTACACCAATAATAGACTACTCCATAGACCCAGTTAAAATGAAAAAATGAGGTTGCTATCGTTTATATGAACATTTGAGTTTAAAACTAATGATACAAATAATCATAATTCTGGTTGTAACATCGAGCTCAGTAGTTACCAAACGTGATTCCTCCAGTAAATAATAAACTCATTGCTGAGAGGATGAACCACCACACACGTCTATCCTGACATACACTCCAAGTTTCTGTCCCAGTCATACATCTTGTCAAACATGGCCTTTGGTTGTATCTGCTTTTGATGTGACCAGACTAGAGATTTCGATTTATCTGATCATGCCACGTCATTCTTGATCATCCACGTCCTACGTTACTGTTTTTTAAAGCCATATATATCTGTCTTACCATTTTTTGGTCATTCATTTGTTCTACCTATGATCAAAACATATCAGCAACCCTTTCTTAATCTTATCAATTACACCAATCTTAAAATTGCACTCTCGTTTGATTTTATTGTTTATTTTTTATTTATGATTTAACTTTAATCCATCTTCCGATGGTGAATTAAAGTTAAACCATTGGTTAAACCATAGGCTGACAAATGTACGAATTTTCTTATTTTATTTTAAACCAATGCCAATGGGTAGAAACATACGTGATTAATAAAGCATTTTTAATTGTTATGTGAATAGTTGATTAATTTAAAGTGAACATTTAACATCAATAATACATGTTCAGAAAAATATCAAATTCCAATAATATATTATGCTCCCAGAAAGACGAGATACTGCGTCGTCGGCAAGTTTCATAAATACACCAAATATCGGTTTAATTATGTGTTTTTTTTTAAACTGTCTGCTCTAAGAACACATCAAAGCGCAAAATCAAAATTAAAATAAACGGATAAATTTTAAAACAGTTCCAATTGAGGACCGTTTTTTAAAAACCGGACATTCGCTTAAAATGTACATTTTCAGGAGAGGATTTTTCGTGATTCACGTCAAATCGCGCAAACAATCTTTGTTTTTAAAAATTACACCTTTCAACTAAACCTGAAGATTACATTGTGAGTTTGTCATTTTCGATTACATTTCATTAGCAACCAATATAAATTTTTGAAATTAGGGAATAATATTCACGATAATTATTATTTCAATACACGAGATTTAGTTGTGTAAGACTTTGATATTTTTTTTAACTGATTTTCTACGTGTTTTGGCTGGCTTTATTTCAGGTAATAGATCTTTCTTAATATTGGCTTTAATTTTTTTTACCAACCCAAACGCCAAAAGAATTTAAACATGTCTAAAATACGAAAGAGAAATGCGTCAATTTCGAAGTTGAATTAAATTCTGACAACTGTCAGTTTCGAATCCAAACGGCTAGAAATGCAGAGATAATGTGACTAGACGCTGTCCTATTAACATATATCAGCATCTAGCCGTAGAAACATTGTCACTTTTAAAAAAAAAATGCTTTTATATTTTTTCCACCCCAAAGTTAAGCACATCGTCATGGCAATCGTTAAAGGTCATATTAAAAATACATTAATTAGGATTTAGTTGAGTTTATAATCACTTTGAAGAGGCCATTTTTAATCGCTGAAACCTATTTCAAATATGAATGAGAACTATTTCAAATTTAATTAAGTAAGAAACACGGAGTTAGTAAGACGTCAGAGATAAGTCGGTAGACGTACCGAGGTAGAAAGAGATAGTACAGAAGTAAAGTATACCGTCTCGGTATGTACCGATGAAGATAGCGTTTGAATTGGCCCTCAGGAGGCCCATTTACAGTGGTGAATTTCATTTATTGTGTAGCGAACCCTGAACCCTTCGTGAGTATATTAAGCGTTTTAACCATCACACCACGGAGGCAGCTCTTTCGATTCTGGTACAATTCATTGGTCAACTAACAAGTCAACCAGTGTAATGTAAATCTTACTCTCGCTCGCGACTTTCCCGTTTTAATTTTAAAAAATGGCCGAAGTATCGGAGAACACGTTTTGGAAATTGTCAACAACCCATCATTTATCCAAACTTCGAGCCATTACGGTAATGGACATCTTTTATTCTGCTAAACGGGCGAACTGGGCCGTGATTGATTGTCGTAGGGCCAGTCAAATGTTTAATTACAATTTAAACTTTCGGAACAAACTTTCAACGACCTCCAATCAGGAGAAAAACAAGTTAAATTATTCTCAAATCTCATCCAATACTCAATATTAGATCAAAAACTCACCGGAATTTCAGCAGCTAAAAACTATACGCCGCCGACGATCAAGTAATCACTAGCAATGTGTAAAGTGGTCACTTAAACCAGCCAATGACAGGTGATAAGCCCTGTAAATACCTAGACTTCCATATTCCCTTTTCAAAAATGTTTTCACTCTCTGTTGTAACAGATTTAAATTTAAATAATAATTTATTTATTGACCACTAAAAATGATTAAATATTGAAAAATTAAACAAAAAAAAATAGTGAAGATTTTCAATTTTCTTTTTTTTTTCAATTTCAATTTTATTATCTTAATTTATACGTATAAAAATAACAATAATACAAAGTTGGTAAAATTAGGTACTACTACTACTACTACCATCACGCCATATCTCTGTAGGGATAGGCAGAGAGAATGGACCGCCACACATTCTGGCATATATTCCTAGCTTCTTCCACATTCATACATCTTTTTATAAATGCCCTTCGGTTATGTCTGCTTTTGACATGACCAGACTTAAGATTTTGGTTTATCTGATCATGCCACGTCTTCCTCGGTCGTCTTCGTCTCACCTATATACCTGTTTTACCATTATTTCGTCGTCTATTCTTTCTACATGACCATACCATCTCAGATACCCTTTCTTTATCCTATCAATTATTTTTGACTCAGATTTACCCCTCGTCTGATTTCATCATTCGTAGCCCTGTCATCATTGATTTCCCACACATTCGTCTGAGAGATCGCATTTCAACCGCGTGCACTCTGCTTTCATCCCTCCTCTGCCAGTTCCAAAATAATGTATACATACCATATCACGTAGGTATACATAATATCTTGAAAATAATATTATGTTTTAAAAGTAAGAGAATCTTGTAACGAAAAACTCCCTCAGAGACGTGAAAAATGACCAAAGTAATATTGTTTGACATAGAGATAGCCCTTCCAACAGGCATAACTTACCATAACCAGATATTATGTTATTATCTTATATATACTTACTGTTAACTAATTTATATTATATGTTTTTAACAATAATTTGTTGATATCATTTTTTTATACTTATAAGTATATGTAACTGTATTTAATTTTTTTTGTTTGAATTCTTTACAAGTTATTTACAATTTGCTTTTTTATTCAATTACTTTTCTTTTATCCAATTATTATTTTTTTCTTTTTTACTATGTAAAGTTTCACTTTTTATTTTGCATGGCAGTATGCTTTTTATTGTTTCTACATGTATACAAAAAAAAGGTCGTTTATCTTTAAAATTTTTACTCACTATGTTTGTACTTACCTGTATATATTTTGTAAATGCCCCTTGAGCGTATTGTAAAATTAAATAAATAAAAAAAATAAAATAAAAAATAACTTTTGGCAGGTTTGGCCTGTATATTGGAATGTGAAACAGTCTATTTTGACACTGTTTGGAGTAAATATCCGGAACTAAAAAGCTAATGCTCCGCATAATTTTAGAGTTGTCAATAATTCCGCGCAACAATCGAAAGAAATGCGTAGTTAAATACACATTCATTCTGGTAAAACTGCTGTAACCGAGCATATGCTGAAGAAACTCAATGGGATAAAGCCGTGGATAATATCCGCACTCACTTATGTAGAAAAACTGAAGAACTTACTTCTGAACCCTCTTCACCATAAGAGAGTACTTCAACTCACCTGGTCCCCAAATCATCGAGCCACTCTCGAGTCTACTTCGCACCAACGAGTTATAAAGAATTCTCAGTACTCGTGTATTACCAAAAAACCTGGCAGTACGCAGGACGAATCCTAACATCTTCAACGAACTAGAAATTATTTTGATCTGATTATGAAACGTCAGGGAACTCACAAAAGTGATGCCCAGATCTTGAACCTTCGAAGTCCGCATAAGATTGTGGTCATTCATTCTTCAGCAAAAAAAAGCGTTTTGTGGGTGAAAGACAAAACTGAGCATTTTGGAATACGAACAATAATTTATTTCGACTTTCCCATTCTGATACGTTTATTATATCCGCCTGTAGCTCAATCACAAATAACTATCGACGTGCTAATAAGTGACGTGACAACAATTTCTCACCATGGTTGTTTACCGTATTCGCGATCGCAATGGTACGTCCGTGAACACCTAATATTAAATATCCAAATATTTACGTTTCGCGACGTATAATCCTGCTGCGCAATCACATATTTGAATTTCACCGGTGTAAATATGGTAAGTATTGCAAAACTGCCATTTGTATTTATTTATTAATTAATTATCATGCTATTTATTGCATTTCGCCGGCGCGGCGTTTGGCAAGCCAAATGTCAAGAAAAGCAGTCGCCATAGATATTGTAATTAAATTTTCTCTTTTTTGTATTAGATACTCCTTACTAATTTGCAAATGCAACATATTGTATTATTTGTTATAGTAAACGCCGATTTTTCGCCAGTGAACTGTATTAATTTACGAGGAAAACAAAAAACAAACGACACGAGCGTTGACTTAGAGATTACACACGCGTTAACTTATGACTGCGATAACTCAAGCATGTTCATTATTGTTCATTGTGATCGCTCAAATGCTTAGCATTTTTTAAGCACGTCGATAGTTATATGTTATTGAGCTACTGGTGAAAGACATAACTGAGCAATTTGAAATATTGAACAATAATTTATTTCATCTTCCCCATTAAGATACGTTTTTTATATCCGCCTCGAAAGTACGAAAAGCATCCAAAGTTTTAACCCTTTAAAATAGCTTCAAGTCAAGATGCCGATCCCAAAGATACCGCGTGCTCGCAGATAATATAAAAGCGATAAAACCGTTCGCTGAGTATTCCAACTTTTTTGAACAAAGCATCACTCGTCTTTTATTTCTATAATAAATTAATTATTGTAAAAAGTTTAAATGTAGGTGCGTTTTTTATGCCTCGTCGCAACTATAATTACCCCTTTCTCAGTCTCAATAGCTCAAGAACCCAATTGAATATTTAATTGTAATTCGATCGGACATTTTGCATCGTTACCTATCTACGTTTGAGAACCTAAAAAGGGTTGCAATTTAATAGAATAACGGGCGACAAAGGGTTGCACATTACGATACAATATCGCCCCGAAGTTTGGGAAAGCATTAAATTCACTTGTCTTCATTTATTAAACCGAGCTCACCCTTTCAGCACACCATTTGTATTCCAAATGGCGGATAGTGACGTAAACAGACCTTCGATGGGTACTTCTGATTTACTAACTAACACCTTAAAATAATTTTACAAATAAATCCCTTAATTTTGCCTTATCATCCTAATAAATTTAGATTTTACTTTTAAAATCAGTTGTTTTAAGGCGTATTCTAGCGGCAAAATATATTATATTAGCATGTGCAATAATTGTAGTATTAGCTATTAACATAAGTTGTACCCGTTTTGTTTAATGAAAGAACAAGAAGATACACTAAAAAAACATATAACAAATTAGTCAATAATGTATTCTCCTTTTTTCCCTCAATTGAACGCGATCAGAAATATGTGTTGAAAATGCTCACCTTCGTCTACTTAACATTCCGAGTTGCAGGCATGTAATCAAATAAAATAATACATATAACGTAAAAGCATACACAATATCTTATAGAGCAGATTTTTTTTTCGAATGACGTATAAACCTTTCCCATTTGTTTTACTTGTGCTCATTTTTAAATTTGTATAAAAAAAAATAATTGTTATTTGTTTTGGAAATCGGACAAACCTTATGTTGACGGTAAATATTTACATAAAAAAATATGATATATTATAAGACCGACTGAAAAACCATCACACTGCTTTCCAGTGGGAGTAGGCAGAGAGGATAGAATTCCATATCACTCTCAGTCTTCTTCTAATGCATAAAGCATAGTCCATCTCGCTCAAGCCACAGTTTCACCACATCCGGTATTTTTCATATAAATTTAGAGGCAAAACTCGTGCAAAACAAAATAGGTACGGTGACAATTAATAGTGACGCAACAGACTTCTGCTTCTGCTTCCGCAACTGCGAAAGTTCCACGCGTTTATTGACATCCGTTTCTGTTTCTATTTCTGCAACTTTTATAACTGAACTTTACGAGCGGGAGAGGTGTTCCAGGCGTTCTAACTTTTATCCATATTTTAATTCCACACTTCGCTTCCATTTACATAAGTATCGGCACCACATAATTATATATTGAAACGCTTTCGCTTTTTATAAATCCGTATAGCTGACGAAGTCTAGTTTAACCTTTCCCCACTGTGCCAAAAAAATACGCGCGTTACGGTGCTGTGTAGTCAGAACACGCGCAAAAAATGAGAAATATTCAAACGAAAAAATGAAGTATTCATAGGTCGCTTCAATTATTTATAGTTAAAGTCTAAAGTAACTTTTTTTTTAAGTAATTGCTCAAAACATACAAAAAACCATCAGCTCGTGTTCGTAACGCGAACGAAAGAACCACCCCTCGCGAAATTCGGAGAGCTACTAAAGTACAAATTGGCGTACTGGGAACATTGCTGTTCGCCTGTGTGGCGCGTAAATTGTATTTCTCGCTCCAAAATATATCTGTAGCATCAAGAGTGAGACGTAAAAAGTGTGTGAGACAATTGTATATTCGGTTATTTTTTATATCATACGCTGCAAACTTTTTATTGTATTAGTGATGTATCTATTTTTATTGTATTATTTCTGATAAAATGCTTTTCCTGTTCCTAATAAGTATGAATTAATCAATCAAATAATATTTTAACAGATGCGTAAATGTATACATTCTTTACCCAGAATTTATTACATTTACAGGCATATTAAAGTTATTGGATGTAATGAACACATCACCGGGAAAGGAGAGTTAAAATTATTACTTCTTCTTTCAGTTTTTCAGGATTTTTCAGATTTTTTCCATCTGCTTTTTAAGGAATTCCTAAAATTGACGATCGATTTTCAAAATAAACATTCACAAACTTTTTATTTTCAAGGCAAATTTTCAGGCTCACTCCTCTCATTTTAAAATGGCAAGCATCTTTTTGAAGTGTTGATTTATCGGAGCTTTCAGATCTTTTCCTAATTTATTTGAGTCTCTTTAATTGTATACCTTAAGGGCGCGAAATAGGCAGACAAGGTATACGGTCGCGTAACTACTGGGACACAGAAAGAGAAGAAATTTTTATTGTAAAAAAATTATTATTTTTGTAATTATGTAACACTTAAACACAGATAATCATATTATTTATGTTTAAAACATTAACTTTGTGGTCAAACTTTTTAACTGTAGTCCTTAAAATGTAACATGATTAGAATGGCAGTTGTCAGAAAAAGTGACGACATAACTTTGTAGTAACGTCAAAGAAGTTATTTATATTGACACACGAAAAATCATTTGTATCTGGCGTGTCATTTATTTTTTTAATACAATGCTTGAAACATAAATCAACATTAATATATAAAATCAGCTTTGAAACTGAAAGAAAACTAAAATAAACCTAATTATTAACGACGTTCTTACAAGGTTACATCATTTTGCAAAAACGTTAGAGATGGGACAAATTGATCAATTTAAATTGATCTAATAAAATAATCATTCATTTGATGTTGTTCATTGAAAAAGTATAAATGTCTCATTTTTTGTGAATAATTGTGTTAAACACACTATAATAGGCTTGTTTTTGCGTGTTTTATATCAATTTTCGGAAACAGAGTTCCACGATTGCATGAAATAACTGATTAAATCGATTTGATCAGTGATCAGTCATTTTCCATCACTAATGAAATTAGTTTGACAGCTGTCATTCTAATCAAGCTATATTTTAAGGACTATTATGTTCGTAAATATTAGAATATAACCACTTACCGAATTAAATATTATTATAAAATTTAATATTTCATAGTCCCTGGACTGGTACCTAAAGCGTGAGAATGATCGTCTTACCTTCAAGTAACAAAAATAATCGAGATACAGAAGATTAAGATTAGGTGCGGAAAGGTAATGATGATGAGTCACGTTATTGTTTATTTTTGCATAAAACTGTCTGCCTTAAAACAGGTTGCACCTAGTTAGGCAGACTAGACATAATCCAGAATAATCTATTACCCAAGTATATATGTAGTAGATAAAGCAATTGTAATTTTTTTGTTAATAAATCGTGATGATTATTATTATTACAAAGCCCATAAAAAAATATATCAAGGGTGCAGGATCGATGTAAATTTTTATGTTTTAAACTCATAATGGAATCTGACGGCAGTTCGCGTGAACTTCATTCGCTTTATAAAATTTGACGTAAAGGCTCTACTTTCATAAAGCGTGGTGGGCAACTAAATGAAAATAAAGCGTTGGTTTGATTGAAAACCATTTGAGATTATATAAACCAAACGACTGTTTCCATTAAGCAGGTTCCTTTATATTTATTAGTTTATTTTAATGTCCGAGAGGTTTGAAAATTAAAAAACGTTCTGTCTCAAAACTTCCTATTTTGAAATTCACGCTTTATATCCTGTACCCTCGTTGACATACATATTCATACACATAGACTTGCCCTGAGCCCTCAATAATTATGACACTTAACTCATGCCCAACGAGTATTTAATCGTTCTTTTAAAAAATCGGATTTTACTAAAAAAAGTAATACTACATATTGCATTTGCAAAATAGTAAGGAGTATCTAATACAAAAAAGTGAAAATTAAATGACAATTACTATGACGACTGTTTTTCTTGACATTTGGCTTACCAACCGCCGGCTAAATGCAATAAATACCGTGATAAATTATAAATAAATAAATAAAAATAGCAGTTTTGGAATATTTTCCATATTTACACCGGTGAAATTAAAGGTTGTGATTATACATATAGGATACGTCGCGGAACGAAAATATTTTGATATTTAATATTAGGTATTCACGGATGTTCCATTGTGATTGCGAATACGATAAACAACCATGGTGAGAAATTATTATCACGTCACTTATTAGCAAGTCGATAGCTATTTGTGATTGAGCTACCAGTTTATTGGGCCCAGGCTCATAAAACGCTTTTTTTCCACTACAGAATGAATGATCATAATCTTATGCGGACTTCAAAGGTCTAAGATCTGGGTTTGTGAGTTCCCTGACATTTCATGATCAGATCAAAACAGTTTGTAGTAGTTCGTTGAAGATGTTAGGATTCGTCCTGCGTACTGCCAGGGTTTTTGGTAATACACGAGTACGAAGAATTCTTCATAACTCGTTGGTGCGAAGTAGACTCGAGAGTGGCTCGATGATTTGGGGACAGTGTGAGTTGGAGTACTTTCTCATGGCGGAGAGGGTTCAGAAGAAATTTCTTCGGGTTTTCTACATGAGGGAGTGCGGATATTATCCATGGCTTTATCCCACTGAGTTTTTTCAGGATATGCTCGGTTACAGCAGTTTGAAGACCAGAACGGCTGTGTATTTAACTACGCATTTCTTTCGATTGGTGCACGGTATTATCGACAACCTTGGAATTATGCGGAGCATTAGCTTTTAAGTTCCGGATAATTACATTAAACAGCGTCAAAATGGACTGTTTTACTTTCCAATATACAGGACAAACCTGCCAATAGTTATGTCTGTTGAAAGGGCTATTTCTATGTTGAACAATATTACTTTGGACATTGTTATTATGTCATATGTCAATGTGTACCATCATTTATGTTTTTCTTCTTCTGTTGTTTACTTAAATATTATTTATTTTCATTGATTTTGCAGTGCGTAATTTTCATTTATTTTTTTTATGGAGTGTACCGTGTTTGTGCATCGTCTAAAATACCCAACACACGCGTACTCTCTAACCTACTGCATCTCTTTAATAGAAATGTTTGTTTTCTCTTGCAGATTGTACGAAGTCGGCCTCAACCTCCAACTGGCCAACCTTTACCCCAAGGTAGATCTGCCCGTGTCCAATGGTACCCCGATGTTGTCACATCTGGTAGAATGGGAACACAGCGAAGATTGGTAACTTTTTTCTAATATTATTAGATAGAGACAGTACAGAAGTTAAGTATACCGTCTCGGTATGTACCGATGAAGATAGCGTTTGTAATTGTGGCCCAGGGCTCCGCTTACAATGGAAAGTTAGCAGAATTATCTTCGACTGTCTATACGGAAAAATCTATATGTGTGTACGAAAATGAATGTATTTGCATAAATATTTTAAGTATCATTATCAGTAACCTATAATTAAACATGTTTAGAAGAAAAAAACTTATGCATATTCTGGTTTTCATTCAGAAAACTAAATTTTACTTTGTCGAACAAATTAAAGATAAATGTTAACTTCCCATTGTAATCGGGGCCCAGGGCCGCGATTATGAACGGTTATCTTCATCGGTATATACTGAGACGGTATAAACTAATATCGATTTTTATTTATTTGGTTATTTATATATACGCCCAATGGGCATTTTTAAGGACATATTTATGCATAGAAAATTATTTTAAAGAAAAGTAGAAAGACACAATAGTATATAGTAGACGTTGTGGGAGTGGAAGCGGGAGAGAGATGTTTATGTATGAAAGTGTGTATATTTGTATGAAAATTCAAAGTATCTTAGTCGGTAACCGGTAATTAAGCATATTTAGAAGAAAAAAAAACTAAACATATCCTTTTTTTCACAGAGAAAACTTAAATTTACTTCGCAGATAAAATTAAATATTAATTTTAACTTCCCATCAGAATACGTACCCTGGAGACCACAACGCTCGTGATCCTAACACTCGTAATGCTTGACCTTAAACGGCAAGCTATATCTTACTTACTTACTGCTGGCCACATTTTCTTGTTCGTCTGTGATGTTCTTGTCCCTTTTCCAAGCGCTAAATTACAATCCTAAATGGCAGACTAACTCGAGAGAACCGCGCCCTGACTATGCTCTAGCATCCGTTTCGAGAGGTTGTTTAGGACGATTATGGTCTTTGCAAAGGATTGTTCCCACTGTAAATATTAGAACAATTAGGGGTTTGTGAGGGGTCATCGTTATGACGAAGGGCATTTTCGTCTGAGTTCGATAGGAATCATGTTAAAATCTGTGTTAGTTTTTTTACTTTGCCAGTAGCGTCTTAATAATTTGACGGACTTACGTGCTTTGGAATGTGAATAGTTTTTCTTCTGTTGTTTGAGTGCTTGTTGTTTTGGGTAAATTCTTGGAATATTTCCCATATGAATTTGGGTTTTGTGTCGTTGTTTGTTTTGTTTGTATTACTACGTTATTCTTCCTTTCCGAAACGGGATCTGGAGCGTATGGCCACGGTCTCAATTTGGAACTAATACTGTATTCCTTCACTGTCATGCTGGGAAATTAGAATAAGGTTATTGTACTTTTCAAGTTTTCCTGTTTTGTTATTTTTGCGGTTTGATTGTAAAGAAATATTACGTTTTCGCACAATTAGTTTTAAAACATTGATAGTGAATATGCGAGACTGAAGAAAGACACAAGTCTTTTTATCAGTTTCGGGAAAGGGGTAGGTGCTTTCATTGCAAGCTACATTCGTTACACTGCTGGACGTGGGCCTCTCCTAAACTCTTCAAATATTTTCTATCTTGGGTTATCTGTTGCCATTTAGGATCAAATAGCATTAATTTGATTAGAACACCATCGGATCTCTCCCTCTATTATAAAGCAGTAGATATTGTATGATTTTTTGCTGCTGCGAAATAATCCGGTCAAAGATTCAAAAGGTCGAGAAATGGAACTGTACGAGTATAAAAAAGAGTGATAAAAAAGTATGGTATAAATGCTGCTTTTCTGGAATTTGAATATTCCGCTCTACTAAGCGTACCATTTCGGAATTAATAAGCATACATTAAAACATGAAGGAAAAAATTAGTAGAAAATAATATTTCCTTTAATTTTTGCTAAAATGTGCAAAAACCGAGTTGATAAACCGGTCGCCTGATATCACAAATTTAGAATCATTATTTTAATCGAGTCATCGTTCCTTCAAGCTTCAAAATTCCTAAACTCTGCACCAAAACATCGCTTTTGGTCTAAATGACTGCACATTCATTCGTGTTGATATTTTTAGGTACGTCACTTCCTACAGAACACAAGAGAAGATCAAGTCTGGAGAAAGAACTGTTAGGACCACAATAGCTGATGAAGATATGGAATATATGGCCGGTCACGTTATAGATGGTGAGACTTTGTAATTATATTAAGACAATTTATTTTCAAAAATTGCCACCGGGGTAAAAATTTACGATAAAATTTGAAACAAAAAGTCAGTTGCACGTATTTTGTCAAAAGCGTAATGTAGCCAAAGTTCAAGGGGTGATTTTTTAATATTTTTTTTAAAGATTTAATGTTTTAATTGTCTCTGCAACTTTCGTTATTATACCCATATAAAAAGATGTTCATGAGAATCGTCATTTCTTTTTTTCCTTATATTCTTGTATTTTTTTAACATTTTAATGCCCGATGTAGCATGTTGTCCACATAAACTAATATATGAAATTAAAACTGAAAAAAAAAACTTTTTTTTCTTAATTTTCCCAGTATTTGCATAAAAAAACAGACATAAAAATATGTTTTACTTAGAATTCGAAAATTTGAGCGTTGAAGAGTTAAAACGATTTATTGGGTGATTTCTTTATTTTTTATCAGACTTACTATATGTATATTAAATAACTTATCTTATTTTTCGTTTTGTACACCATTTTGTGAAAAGGACCCAAATTATATTGTTAAGGTATTTGTTACAATGAATATGGTGTATAGTTACCGCAAACCAAGTTTTGTAAAATTTCCATTGAAAATAAACGTAATAATGGCATTTTTCAAAAATAAATTATAAAAGCGCCATCTATGAATAATTAGTTTCATATTTTTGTTTAGAATCACCTTAATAAATTTACCGTGATTCCCTGGGAATTCAGTCTGGATTCAGCAAAAAACTAAATCTAGGAATAATGAACTCAACTTTAACCTCTTTCTTCGACGGTTGATCTCTCTCGCCCTTCCAGGCCGGAACCTGTACCCCGCCACCGCGTACCTGGTGCTGGTGTGGGAGACGCTGGGCATGATGATGGGGGAGATGTACACGGAGGTGTCCGTGGTGTTCGAGAACGTCCGCTTCCAGAGGGCCACCAACATCCCCAAGGAGGGCAACCTCGAGTTTATCATCATGATACAGAAAGGCAGCGGTAACTTCGAGGTTTGTGCAAATAAATCCATTTCATAAACCACGATTTTAAATTAATTTAACTCTCCTAATCCTACGATTTAGGTTGTTGAGAGTCGGTTGGAGTTCCTACCCCAGTTAGAGATTGACAGAGAAGACACAAAGTTGCTGTTTGATGGTTATTTATTAAATGGCGAATAAGACACAGTACTCGGTTGTGCAACGCGAGCGTAGCGGCGACGATGGGTTGAAGAGACTGCACTTGAACTACATGCTGGAACTGCGTGACGTCGTCGAGCTGGACTGACTGACTGAACTGGAATTGGGCCGACTGGCTGGCGTTGCGTCCTGTCGTCTCTTTATAGACTACATTCTTTTGTAGTTCATTTCTTCACGGTAGAGACGATGTAAATGTACTGCAAAACGATGCCCCCTGATTTCAAGTACAAATACTGTTAGAGTTGCTGTATTGGATTCTTTAGAAAATGATAAAATTGCTTTCTTCGGTCATCACACTATTTCCGGTGAAACGTTTTAGCACGTTTATGTCATCGATTATGGACTAAGAACCCTACTACTCTACTGCTTTCATGGCCCTTTCACTGTGTGTTTAGAAAATTATATGGAGGGCTCATATCGTTTATTGTCTTTCTTCCTCACGACCATATTGCAATAAACTGATATTGTTTTAAATATGGTAAAAAGACACTGCAGTTCAGTATACCTAAAATATTTAACATGTTACTAAACAATATTTAAAATATTGAGTTAAATACAGAAGTGAGACGTATGTTCAAACTGTGGATAATCGAAAAAAGTTTTTTGTATTAATGATAATTTTTAATAGTATAATAAAATATAGCATTATATGTAATATTTTTCAAGTAAAAATATTATTAATGTAGGTTAAGTATGAATAATCGAAGCAATTTATAAGAACCTGCTGACGAGTTGTATGTATGCAACTCAGCAGGACTTTAATTTTCAGACTACTGTGTAAACATATATTTTTTTAAATATAATAATAATTAGCGGTTATTTATGGAAATGGACACAGTAATATAATGCACTCAAACTCCATAACTGGGATTAAAGGCATTTGGGATTCCAAAGAAAATATCCTTGATACCACTGAAATATTTTGTTCTAGATTGTTGAAGGTGGAACAGCTATAGTGGTTGGTAGAATTACCGCAAAGAAAGACGTGTCTCAGGATTACCACCCCATCCCAGATCCTGCGGAGGAAGTTGGAGAATACGTCCGCGAGATGAACAATAGGGACGTCTACAAGGAGTTGAGGCTTCGTGGCTACAATTACTCGTAAGAAAACCATACTATATTTACATCATATTGACGGTAAAAAGGCTAAAATGCCCAATGAGGAGGGCGAGTTCTTTAACATCCTCAGGTTTAATCAGCGGTCCCCCGAGGATGAGGCTCCTTTTATGATGTAAAGCATCACACTCACATAGAATGTGTATTGGTGTTTCCTCACCTGCATTGCAGAACCTACATCTAGAAGTTTGGGAAAGGTTCATTTCAGCAAGGTGTTTGTTTAATCTGCAGTGCCCTAGGCGGGCTCTAGTGATAACCCTCACTTGATGAGGCTGAGCTTTATTAGGTCGAAGGCAAACCTTTTCGAGTAACCTTTTATCAGTTCCTTCGCATGTTGCTGATCAGGTACTTTTTGCCAGAGCATAAACTTGCTTGGCAGGATGAACGGGAATCATTTATTTTATAAGTTGTTTTAACAATATTTCATTATTATAGACTGGCACCTGAAGCGTAAGGCAGACCACCTTACATTCATGTAACATATTATTGAAATATAATGATGGGGGCTTTGTAGGAAAAATATCACAAAGTTAGGATGATTTTTTGTATCAACCTGGCCTTTGCTTTCATTTGGTTCATATTTTAAAGTTTATTTTTCAATATTTGTATTGTTTTTAAATTCATCTTTCTTTTTTTAAATTTTTTGTGATTTTTTCTAACTCGGATAGAAATAAAGGATAACTGTACCAGTTTTATTTGGTTTGTATATGTCTATGTGTGTAGCCAGTAATATGTTATGGTTCCAAAAAAATGTATTTGACGTGCTAATATTAACTTTGATGGATGAAAAGACTGGAAAAGCAGTATTAATGGCTCTGACAATCAAAATATTACTAAACTCGCTTTTCTCTTTCAGCGGTCTGTTCCGTGGGATCTACAGCGCCAGTATAGATGGTAACCGAGGCCACCTCAACTGGGTCAACAACTGGGTCACCTTTATGGACACACTGTTACAAATGAAGATCCTCACCTTCGACAGCAGGGGACTGTTTGTCCCAACAAGGATTGAGAGGCTTTCCATCGACTCCACCAAACACTACGCCATCTTGTCAGCAGTACCCGACAGCGAAGTCAGGACCATCCCAGTAACTGTGTACAAGAACAGTGACATCATTAGGTAAAATTCACCTGAAATGTTTCCAGAAGCTCTTAAAATTTAAACAAGTTAAATATTTAAACATGTATTTTTATATCATGCTGTCAACTGATGCATCATTTGCGTATTGTAATATACATAATATAATATATATCTCTATTTGACACGCGAAGGAAAGGCGATCATTTATAACTACGATGTTAAGAGCTTGTTCAGAAAGGGCGAATTTGCTGCGATTCTCTCGTGCGTAATACGCGACCGTTGCGTGTTGAACGAAGCGCACTTGTAATGGAGTTGAAGAAAGCGCACTTGATATGCGCACTCGCTCTGGAGTTCGCGCGTCAACTGGACGCAACAAGGCGTCTCTAGTATCTCGTATTCGCGCTTCGTTCGCGCGTATTGCGCGCGAGTCGAGAGTCTGGCGAAGTGCACGCGATTTACGCGCGTATTTTAAATTCGCGCGATGCTTGTGGACGCGATGTATTGGCGCCTAGTATCTCGCTAATGCGTGAATGAATTCGCGCGAAACGTTTCACGGCAAGTTCGCCCCTTCTGGACAAGCTCTTTGACTAGGAATTACGAAATGAGACATTGAATAGTCGAAATGCGAAAAAAATATTTTGGAGAAATATTCAGTGAAAGACTAAATTTATTTACGCAAAATTCACACTATTTTGATGCATATTGGTTCTTTTTGGATGTGCAATCTAAGTTCGTCCGTTCAATTTTCGCGAGTCTATTTTCTGCAAAAATGCAAAGGTTGGTGACGACAAATAATGGACTTAAATATTGTAGCGAAAAAATTTTCAGAATTTTTAGAGGAATCACTGAAAAAGAAAATAGATTAACTTAAAATGATACACAAAATATTTTATACCAACCACGATTTTTAATCTTGTTCCCAATATAGTCTTGTCGAACGAAAAATAATTTTGTATGGTACTTTTTTCTCAATTCAGATCAGGGGGAGTTGAAGTCAGGGGTCTTAATGCAACCGCTATTACAAGGAGAAATCCTCTTGGAATTCCAGTCCTGGAAAAGCATGAGTTTGTGCCTTTCTTCCCCAAGTTTGACATGAAGGTAAGCAAGCAGCTAACATAACGTATTTGGTTTATACATAACAAATATAATATTTTGATCAATTAAATTATCAATCACTTCATTGATTATTTTCCTCCAATTTCTCAATTGCTCAAATTAAATTTAAACTATGCGCATCAGTTAACGATGGAGCCGGATATACGAGTATGTGTAATAATCTTTGCCTTTAAATTTATTGCAGCTTAGTGACATCATCAGGTCTAATATCCAACTAGCTCTTGAGAACGTCCAGGGTTCTAAAGTTAAGGTTATGGAACTGTTGGATTATGCAACTCCCGCAGGAAGCGCTCCAATGGCTCCCTTTGTTCATTCTGCACTGGAAGATACTCCTCTGATCCAGGCTGAAGTATTAGTCCTCTCTGATGACAAAACACTTGACTTTGGACCAGGAATAACAGTGGATTCTAAAAAACTGGCATTGGAAACAAATGCTATCATCTTTATAGGATCGGGACTTTTGGAAAGAGAAGAAGTAAGTTATAAAGAAATAAATTTTGTGGTCTTAAATTTATGTATAAAAAATAAGGTAGAATTCCTTAAGATAAAAAAAGGCGTTTTACTCACTGAAATATAATTAAATAGAAATGACGCTTCGTACAACGCCAAGTTCAAATCATGTTCTGAAAATCATCGTATACCAAGGAGAGAGTGGAGGGGGGGTAGCGAACTTTGTCGCAACATGCCGTATCAACATTACCGTTCAAAACACGTAATACAGAAAAAGGACTATCTGTCTATGCCACTTCAATGTAAATTTAAAGCTTTAGACATTTTGCTTAGCGTATACAAGAAAAAACATTTGCGGATAACTCAGGGTTGTCACAAAAAATATTTTTAAAAAGGTATTACATTTTTTTACATACTGATTTTTTAGGTTTTTAATATTTTTAACCATTAGTGGAATTCGTAATATATCCTGTTTATTCGTAATATCTTGTTTTCGTAATATCAGCATATGTTAATTTTCTTTTTTTTTTCTTTTATTCTCTTTTCATGGTCATGTCATACCATATTTATATGCTATAAACTTATTAATAATATTAAAAAAAAGGACTGGTCCACGCTCAGGCGCTGACGTCTCTGTGGGCATTTTTTCCAATTTATGTATAGCTGAATTTTAAGATGTATTTTTGTCATTAAAATTCTGTGTAAATATATGTATGGAAAAAAACAAATTTATATATTTTTTTTAATTCGAGTAATTCGGTTAGGAAATAATTGTTTCTGTGGTTAATACTTTTTAAATCTCATGAATAAATTTCAATGTAAGACATTCGGTGATCCAAATCAATCAAAGGGTATTTTTACTTTTATTTTATTAAAAATTATGTATAAATAAAAAATATAATGGTTTTGTCTTGACATTATGTCGCAGGTACTTCAACAAGCCCTCAACTGCCTTAAAGAAAAAGGATTCATCATGTCTCGCGAGAAACTCACAGTAGACGTAGATCCTCTCACAAATGGTTTAGACGTCATCGGAGCAGCTAAAACTGGACAAGAGATGATTGTTTTATTGCGAAAACGCGCCAGCTCGAAACCCGCTAAATTCATTAAAATATCAGCCAATGACGAAAAGTTCACTTGGTTAGACAGTGTAAAGAGAACATTGAAGGAAGCGGATAAATTGGTTCTTGTAGCGCAAAAGGAACCGCTAAATGGTATTCTCGGTTTGGTTAACTGTCTGAGAAGGGAGCCCGGGGGTGAGATTGTCGGATGCATCGACATCATCGATAGCAATGCTCCAGAGTTTAATCCTGATGTGGCACTGTATGAAGAACAACTAGACAAAGATCTGGCTGTGAATGTATTGAAAAATGTAAGTTTTATTATTCCTTAGTCAATTAGAACTATTTTATAATATATCTCGGGGTCGATTATTTGGGATAGTTGCTGAATATGCATCTTGAGTGGTTTATGCTATGTATATGTGCCGCATGTAATGTATATGTTTGTGTATGTTTTATATGTGCGTTCATGTGTGTGTGTGCGTAAATGGCTCGGAGTGTACATTCGGTATTTTTATTTATTACCAACGATAACCTCCATGGAAAACGCAAATGTTAACAATTATTCTCACAGTTCTCATTTGAATTTCCTATTTATTTAATTTTTTTTTGTCATATTCAATGTTTACTCTTTTGCATAATTTATGAAAACTTAATTGGTTTTTTTATGTCAATTTTTTTTTTTAATACTTATTATATGACTATGTTTTCTGAATAAAATAAAAATATATTTATAAACATTTAATCATTTTTTAGTTGAAGTAACAGAAATCAGTCAACATTAGACCATTAAAAAAATAGCACTAATAAAATATTTCTAACTGATTGATTGAAATTTTTATAAATACACAATATTTTGCTAGTAGAGCGAAAAATCAGTAAATAAGTTAGGTTTATGTATTCTACTCCAGAATAACTGACAGTAATACTTTAATCTCGAAACAGAAAGCTTTTAAAAATAGCTTATGGTGAATTCAAAAATTTAAAAGCTAAAAAGTAATGAAGGTTTTAGACGCCACGTTATAAATGTACACTCAGGATTTTAAGGAGATTAAAAGAAGACACACAAAGAAAACCATCAAAATAATTTAGAGAGTTATAAATTATCGATTTTAAATACTTTTTTTTTAACAGGGACAATGGGGTTCTTACCGCCATTTATTACTAGATGAGTTAGCGACCACTGCCTCAGAGCACGCCTTCGTAAACGTCACTACTCGAGGAGACCTCTCAAGTCTTAAGTGGATTGAAGGGCCTCTTGCTACAGGATGCAACAAGAAAGTAGTGCATGTAAGTAAAATTGTGCAAATTCGTATCATTATTTCTAAAAGGATGGTTCAATAATAAGAGTATTAATCAGAATAAAATCTTTAATGTTGATTATTAGTCAGGTGTATGTAAGTAACTTGTAAAGAAAATTCAAATTAATGTAAAATATATGGGGCCCAATTCGTAGCCTTGGGGTATTCCACAATGATTTATTTCGTGTTTAGAGAAATATCACTTAAATCAATTAAAATCATGCTTAGTGTGTATAATACGATTAGTTGATGTGACAGACTCGGTTAAAAGAAAATATAGCAAGGCGATGTAGAATTTTAAGCAATATTTTATGTTTTGTACAGATATATAACTCCGCTTTAAACTTCCGCGATGTGATGACAGCAACCGGCAGGATCTCTGTGGAGACGGTGGCACAAGGTCGTCTGGCCCAGGAATGTGTTCAAGGATTGGAATACTCCGGCAGAACAGAGAGGTAATAATTCAATATACATATTCATACATTCAAATAACCTGCAGGTTAAGGTCAGGTGAGGTAAGAGTTTGGATATCTGACATCCGGATTAGATACCCTCAACTTGCCTTTTTTAAATATTTCCAGAATGTTCTTCAACAATGAAGTAATTAAAATTTAGATTGCGTTTACTGAGTTATTATGCTGTGAGTTGTTCATCCTTCTTGAAACATTTGCAGGTTAGACGAACACGCGGCATATTAATCTAGAAAACGTCAGTAGATCCAAAAATACTGGGTATTTTTGGGCGGAAAATCTAAAAACTTTTATTGAAACTTTCGGCACTGGCACATTTTCGTTGCAAGGAAAGGAAGAATATTCGTATCAATTTGGCTCTCTTTTCCAGAATAAGTTTCTCATAAAAATAAACCATATTTACACATCCGCACCTTTTTTTACAGGATAAATACGTTCCATGGCTAGGATTTTCTTGTTCAAAAATCATTTTTGGATATCAAAATGTTCCGGTGTGCTACTCTAAGATGTACACTTTTCCTCGAATATGACTGACGCTGTTCAAATTTAGCTTATTGTTAAAACACTAAAGGATAACTTTGGTAGTTTTAAATGAATATATGAATGTTTGTTTGTTTACCAGCGGCGCTCGAGTGATGGGAATGGTAGCCCAGGGTGGAATGTCCAACCTGGTGATAGTGGATCCCCTGCTGATGTGGCCCATCCCAGAAGAGTGGTCCCTGATAGAAAGTGCCACAGTTCCTATCGCATACGGAACTGTCTACTACTCTCTGGTAAGATTCCATTAATTGTGTTACTAGTACCTACTATACCATTAGATGGAAGAGTAGAAAAATATGTTGAATTATTTTATCGCCAGCAGTAGAACCTGGGTCTTAAAGCGTCTTAGACAAACGCGCCGCTTGCTACTAGGCGAATTTATCTCCAATGGATTTAATTTTGCGTAATTTTTACTGAGATCAGCTATCGAGTCAAAACCAAAAACCTATTTATGTTTGACTTGTACTTAATGCTTTTTCAGTTCTTGAAAGGGAGCATGAAGCCGGGATCGTCCATTTTGATCCACGCGGGATCCGGTGGAGTCGGCCAGGCAGCCATCAACGTGTGTCTGCACTACAACTGTAAAATCTTCACCACCGTCGGGACTCCCGAGAAGCGAGCCTTCATCAGGAAGATGTTCCCACAAATTCCTGGTAACATTACTGCCTAAAAATTACCATTGTCACATTTTAGAAGCGTTCACTGACCATGTTTGAGGTCTTAGGTTCGATTCCTGGCAGAGTGGACTTGAAATTTTGGTTTCAAAGTCACCCGGGCCCCGATTACAATGGGAAGTTAACAGAGTTACCGTAACATAAAATTGAAATTTCTGTACGAAAATGAGTGTGCGTGAAATTATGAAGTACCTTGGTTGTTGGCTACCTTTGATCGAACATGTTTCAAGACATATTTCTGTACCATAGAGTGAAAAGTAAAAATGCAGAAGATATCGCAATAAGCTATTTTATACGCGAATAAAACACCGTTCACTTTCGTCATGTAAATTCATTTTTAAGTTAAAATAAAAATCTATAGTCCTCTTTATTTTAATGCAAAAAGCATCAGTAGTCCCATATGCGCTATTTTAATAAATTCTTTCATTTTCAAAACAATAATTATTTTACATTGAAAGGTCTTCATAGGCTGAAATTATTTTATTTGGTTCAAAAGTTATGATGTTTTGGAAAATTGCACAATTACAGAGTGATGTTTTCTGATCATTTCGTTCACCGTAACTCACGTGGTTTATTCTTCTTAAACCTTAGTACAGGTTTTATTTTATTTTTTGAAAACATATTTGATACACATATCTAAGAGTATTTTGCTGCATGGTTCTTTAGAACAGAAGGAACCGATTGCAACTTTAGGCGTATTAGTCTTTCTGGCTTGCCAAAGCCTCATATGTTGAGCCTATTCCTAGAACAAGCTAATTTTGTTAGAGTGTTGTTTGTGCCATTTTGTCGCATTAATATATATATATGTATGAATAAATCAATTATTATTTATGTTCAAAGCAATAACGTTGTAGTCAAACAGTTGCACTAGGCTAAATTGTAAAGATAAAAATGATATATAAGACAACTCAGGGGTGACTGACTTGAAAAGTGCTACTTTTTAGATGTAATTTTTAGAAGTCCAAACATGATATAATTTTACAAATCATGCGTATTACATGATTTGTACAATTTGTCTGTAAGTAAATAATAATTAAGAGTTAGCTTGTAGATAGACCTTATTTTATTTTTTTAATTAAGTATAATGCATAGCGCCCTTGAAGTGATTACTTAAAAAACGGCGCTATAAAATTTGTCTCAATATTTTAAGAAAAATGCAATGCGTGTCGTTTTAAAAAGGATACAAGAGTTAAAATTTTACATTCAAATACTAAAAAACTAAGAATTCATTTTAATAACATGGAGATGTTTCACATTAAAAAAGCTTTGAATAATAATATTCCCCTGATAAATAATCAAATATCTTTTAAATATAGACCACTTTTTTATTTTGAAATTAACCAATCGTGCAACTTTCAACCTCCTAGCCCCTTCCCTTCCTAACCCTCACCACCACACATTTTGCAGTATATCACTAAATATTATCAACCTAATTTTAGTGTATGTTCGGACATGATGTTGTTTCCATCCCCTTGAACTCTCCATTATTTCGATACTATGCGTACTACGGTGATGGTATAGATGAAGGTGTATTTTCGTATTTGCATGCTGGTGTAGTAAGTGTCCTGACGAAGAGATGGGTACGTCTCGAAAACGGTAGACATAAAATGTCGGTAAGTGGTCATGTTACTAACATTAATAAAATAAATAATTAATTAATAGAAAATTGAAGATTCTGTTACCTTTCAATTGTAATACGGTGCGGTGCCCTGAAAAAGTGTAAGACTGATTTTCTTTTCAGGATTTCAAACTAATTTTCACATCTCTCTTGAAAATATAAATGTTAGTTAGGAGACAAACCTAACCAGAGGACTTCCCATATTCACTTTAAAATGCTCTAGTGTTATATATTATAGATTCGCTGGTAATAAATATGAATGTATTTGAGGGAATTCTTAATAGCAAACTTAGAAATCTCTATTGAAGGAGTTACTGAGATATTTTCAAAAAACTTTGAAAACAGAAATGTGAGATTTGAAATTATGCTTCACTAACTCAATGGAGAATGCTAAGTTTGCGGTATCAAGTAGTAATAATTGAAATCTGTTTTTGGCAAGATTTAGAGACGGTTTTGAATTACGCTATTATTTAGGTGGGTAGGTTGTTATGCATACTTTATTTTGGCATCAATAACTTATTTTCCGTTTTCGGTAGAGATTTCTAATTTTGCTTCTAATAAATCAATTAAATAAACATCGAAAGAAAATTTAGAAATTGTAAAATAATTTGAAATCTTTAAATTACATTAATTAAAACAAGAGAAAAATTAAACAATCATAAAAACAAATAAATGATTAATGATGGTTTTATTTTTTATTAATAAATTTCATAAAAGGTACATGTTTTTTTAAAATTCTATACAGACCTACTTTTATACATCTAGTAAATGTTATTACTGTAACTCTCCAAAAAAAGAGACTAACTCTTGTGCTTGGAGAGTGACTTACACTGTTGTAGTTGTTTATTTATAAAAGTTTATATAATTTTGAATTTACGAGTATATGAGGAAAAAAAAACAGAATATATAGAGAAAAAAACATAAAATAATAATACATTCATACTAATTAACATTTAATGCAGTTTTTACACGTGTTCAAAAAATTTCTTTAGATTTACATTGAATTTTTTTTTTTCAAAGATTTTTTTGTTTTTTTTACAATAAACATGATAATAAAACAGAGTATTAAAAAATAAAGCATAATTACATATCAATGAAGTACATATTAATAGAAAAATAGTAAACAAAAAATCCCACAAAGGCATGGCCTGTTCGTGGGTATACAAGAGAATGTTAAAGAATTTTTGCTCCTGTAATAAATAATGGACAGTTATAATAATTTTGTATAACATAAGAAAGAAAAAATAAAGTATTCTGTAAAAGATAATATGGTATTTTTTTTATAGTAATTAAAAAAGGATTTATTTATTATTTTTAATAGTTTTTAGTTCATTGGAGAGATTATTATAATTTTTTAGATCTTTGAAGACAAAGCTATTTTGACTATGATTTGTATGGGATTTGGGATTTTTTATATTATTTTGGTATCGGAGTGACTTATTCATCTCAAAGTATTCATATATGATAATAATATTGAGGTTGTTTTCATATTGGAGACAATAGCCGACGTTGGGTTAGATAAGGTCAGGTTAAATTCATGGTAGGCGTCTTATCAAATACTAAATAAACTATTACTTTCCTTGCAGAGGAAAATATTGGCAACTCTCGTGACACTTCATTCGAGGAGCTTGTGATGAGGCTCACAAACGGAAAAGGAGTAGATATTGTACTCAATTCTCTGGCAGAAGATAAACTGCAGGTAAGTGAAGCAGGTATAAACTGTTTTTTCCATAATAAACTAATAACAAAATATCAATAAAACATACATACAGTTGACCGGAGAAGTGACGTCTAAAGGAAAAATGTAGGTGCCTCTTGTTGAGAGGTATTCATTCAAATCTCCCCCATGTATAAAGATTATGATAAAATTATAAATAAACTTATCAATGAAACTTCATGGTTTAGTTTTACTTTTTCTTATTCTTATTTTATATTTTATTTATTTTATTTGAATTGTGCTTTTATGCATAAAATAATTAGCTTCGTGACATTAATGGAACCTACAAAATTTTTGTCCTAAAATTGAGAATTTACCTTCGAGCAAGTCAAACTTGAATTTTAAACTTGAAATTAAAAATCTAAAAAGGCAATTTCTTCAATCTTGAATAACTTTAAAAACTGCTTTAGACTCTCAGCTTTCATAATAATACAAAAAAGTATAAATTAATAGGCTATTATTTGCTGAAATCAGCCTTCAAAAATGAGACGGAAAATTCCTAAAATTTTCAAAAACCAATTTAAAAAATCATAACTAGAAAACTATGCAATATCGCGAAACATACATGGGGGTGATTCGAATATCCCTCAATATGAGGCACCTACATTTTTCCTTTGGACGTCACTTCTCCGGCCACCTAAAGGAATTAGGTTGCTGAGGGTTGGAGCACCTACCCCAGTTAGAGATTGGCAGAAGACACGAGGATGCTGTTTAACGCGTATTTATTACTTCATAGCGAATAAATAATTAATTGAATTGTGTCGCGCGAGTATTATGGGGATTAGGAGTTGAACTGGCTGCAGGGACTGAGTGATTGCGTTGAGCTGACTGTTCGGGCTGACTGGGGTGACTAGGCGTTACCACGCCCTGTGGTATCTTTATAGGCCACGTCCCTTTGTTCTTCATGTCACCTTCGTAGGAAGGATGTTAATGTACGACAGGATGTTGCTCTCGTGTCTTGCTGAATATAATGTATTGTCCAACAATGTTTGAGTATGTCCAAATGTATGACTGGCTGGATCTCCTCCCTAGGGAGTCATTCATATTTAATTTTATTGCGACAGAGAGGGAAAACAATATTGAGAAGGGAATATGGAAGTCTAGGTATTTACAGGGCTTTGAATTTGAATATGAATGGCTCCCTAGGGAGGAAATCCAGCCAGTCTGCAAGCATTTGGACATACTCAAACGTTGTTGAATTAACTACCTGGTAAAAGAAGAAGTATAAAAATTGAAAAATTGTTTTCAGGCGTTGCCTAGTAGGTGATTTGGTTCAGCCAGATGAATCTCACCCGCATGATAAAGGTTTCAACTCTTTTACTTCACAAAAGTCAACAGATGGAACAGTTGAGGAAATGTGGATGTTTAAACATGGGTAAAATGGTGAATGTTACACAGTGTGTAAAGTGGCCACTTAAACCAGCTGATGACAGGTCATAAGCCCTGTCAATTTATTTTGTCAACCATAATGTTGAAACAGTGCTTTATTTGTTTAGTTTTTTTATTGCTTACTTTTTGGCATGAACACTTGACAAATTTACTACTATGCTGTATGTTTACGTTTACTTTTATAAATTTATTGATATCATTTTAAGCTGCTAGAATTTCACTCGCCCATGGGCTTTAAAAATATTTATTTTATTTTTTATTCTGTACACCATTTTGTGAAAAGGACTGAAATCACATTTTTATGGTATTTGTTACAATCAATATGATTTGTTACAATATACATGAATTGAAAGTTTCCGCAAATCAAGTTTTGTAAAATTTCCATTGAAAATAAATGTAAAAATGGCATTTTTCAGTAAAAAATTATAAAGATGAACAATTATTTCATATTTTTGTTTAGAATCATCTTAATACATTTCAATAATTTATTGTCATATTTATATTTCCCTATTTTAATTATTTTCCCTTATCTAATTTGAAAATGTTAAATGTTTCTTTTGCAGGCGTCAGTGCGCTGTCTCGGCTTCCGAGGACGCTTCCTGGAGATCGGGAAGTTTGACATCGTGAACAACACTTCCCTGGGAATGCACTTCCTCTTGCGAGAGTGCTCCTTCCACGGCATCATGATGGACTTCATGTTCATGCAAGTGGACGACGAGAGAAAAGTGAGTAAAACTGAAGATACAAACATTACAAATCTGAATTCAATTATCTGCAATATGCGCACGAAGTTTGATTTTTCCTAAGGCAAAGGTTTTAAGTTGGAAATTTCTTGATGATGTTTCAATTATTTAAATAAAGTAAGTAATGATATAATTTTATTTGAAATTTGTCATGACTATATTTTTATATCTTTAATCTGTAAAATAGATGCGGAGGAATGGTATAGTCAATGGTAGAAATGAACATTAATGATAGCTTAAGAAATAAAAAAAAATGGAATATATTCTTTGCTTGGCTTGGAGAGTTTACAAACTTGTAACTTACATTATAACTAAGTAGTTAGCCAGATATTCTAACCGTTTTTCTTCTCGAACGACCTTCCAGATCCTGCACAATCTGATCTGGGATGGCATCATCAGCGGCTGCATCAAGCCCCTCTGCAGCGTGACCTTCGGCCTGGACGAGGTGGAGAAGGCCTTCAGGTACATGGCGGCCGGGAAACACATCGGCAAGGTGCTGCTGAAGATCCGAGACGAGGAACCAGAGAAAGTGTGCATTCCGGCGCCCATGTACATTCAAGCTCAGCCCAGGTAAACTACATATTTTTATATTTGTAAAACTTCAATTTAAAATTAAAATCAAAGAATATGTGAGATGTCTCTTTTTGAAATCTACAAATCATTTGATATCAAAAACCATAATTTTAATCAAGAAACGGGCAAAGAAATTTTACAAATAAATACAAGTTGTCTTCAAATAAGTAAAGTTATTTTAACAAAAGCTTTCCATAATAAATAATAGTTTTAATTTAATTTCGAGTCCTCTTCTAAAATCATTCCCACTATGATTCAAATTATTCTCATTTCTCTCTTACATTCTTTTGTTCTTGATAGTATAAAGTCCCGATGATGATGTAGTTACTGACTTTGAAACCGGTAGACATATAATTTAGAATTTAAGTGGTTTTATATATATTTATAAACAAATAGCGCAAATGCAAACTACTAAGTTAACAACCTTTATTTTTGTACTTTTTATTACAATATTTTTTTCCCGTTTGACGTATCAACATGACAAACTGTGATTACCAGAAATATAAGATCAATAGGTATCTCATAATTTGACAGCATTGTAAAAATGAGTGGCCCATAGGCCATTTTGAATCATGCATAGTAGTTAACCCTTGTGTGGCTGTGGTGTCATACTAGTCGACATACGATACTAGACTTGATATATAGTTGTACTTATCGTAATCTTCAAATGGACATTTTCACACCGGATTTGGAAAGCGAATTTGCTGGATTTGAACACAAAAATATTTAACCTTGCTACCCGAAGAATGATGTTTTGCAAATAAAGCAATACATCTGTAGAGAGAGCACGAAGATAGAACACATAACAAGAAAGACAGAGACGCTGTTCTATAGCCGGTGTTGTGTGAAACAAATTCAGTCGGTTGTTGACGGTGATGGGGGACGCACGCGGGAATTATGAACGGCGAATTTATATGTTTATTTTTTAAAGGGGCTAAATTATATGTTTATTTTTATAAATTATGGAAAAGGAATTATATAACTGTATACCTCCAAGTTTTTTTTTTTCAATGTCTGAGCGTGCAAAGTGATCATTTACCACAGTCTTTTGAGAGTAGAGGTTTGAAGACCGAATATTGATTGCTATCTGTAATTTTAGATTAAAATGATTGCAGATACATCTGCTTCGAGCAATTCTCATACGTGATCGCTGGAGGTTTGGGAGGGTTCGGCCTGGAGCTGGCGGATTGGCTGGTGCTGCAGGGAGCCAGGAAACTGGTCCTCAACTCCAGGAGAGGGGTCACCACTGGTTACCAGTCGTCTAGAATTGGGTAACGCACACACCTACTCATCCCAAGAAGAAAGCTTCCATTGAAGAGATTTAAAAGCAACAAGGATTAAAGCTTCATACATGGTCTAGTTTAATTACAAGCTTGTACTAAGCACAGGCGTCTTCTGACCAAAATTACAAACAGTGCATTTTTCACTGTTTTCATCGATTGATTCGTATGAACTAGTGACGTCGATCAAAGTAGATTTTATTAAAATATTTTTTTATACATTTTCAAGAAACTTTCTCATACAATTAAATTGTAAGAAAACTTTTTTTTTCTCGAATTTCCCGTAGGGCTGAAGTTCCTCATTCTCAAGGCTAAACATGTCGTATTTTTGTACTGATATGTTATTAAATTAAGACTCATTCTTTCTGGCTGCGATACGCTCCCACTTGGTATTTAATGATGCTCACGCTTACACACACCTGAACACTTACTCCCACACAAACACACCTCTACCATTACTCTCATACAAATACACCCAAACCCACCCTTTTGTTGTACCACAATTTAATATGTATGATTTTTATTTAGAAACTTCGCTGGTCTGTCTATAAACCATATCTTTTTTATGTTATTATATCATTGTTGACTGTTGGCTTCTGTAAAATAAATAAACATATTAATTTAAAAAATGATAACGTTTCTCCACAGTACCCATATTGATTTTGAAAACACACTTAATTTTTCTAAATCTATTTCACACGTTTTTATCGGCATTCGTAGTAAGTGAGATTTTCCTATTCAGTTATGTATTTACTTCTAAATGAAAATGGGCTGGAAGCTAAAAAATAATATATTTATATTTTACCCGAGAATGTAAAAAATATTTTGAAATACCTACTCAGAAATTATACACTTGTGAATACATGGTATTTAAAACAGGTTTCAGCCCATATTATAAAAATATGTTAAGGAAATGATTGATGTTTGTCGTGATCAACGTGAGTTTTCAATGCAATAACTGAAATATTTGTAAGAATTTGTCATGTTTTTTACTATCAGGTAATGTCGTCAAATTATCCCTCTGTTCGTAGGATTTGGAAGCAGTATGGAGTGGAAATATTAGTGTCAAAGGACGACATAACCACACAAGCGGGATGCGCCTCTCTCCTGAAATACGCCGCGAAACTCGGACCGGTTCGAGGAATATTCAACTTGGCCGTGGTGCTGAAGGACGCCCTCCTGGAGAACCAGACTGCGGAGTCCTTCGCCACCTCCTTTGGGCCCAAGGCCAGAGCCACACAGTACTTGGATGTTGAATCTAGGAAACACTGCCCGCAGTTGACGTGAGTAATATTTAGTTCCCTATTTTCTCTCTTATTTTTAGTCACACCTTAATTATGAAATAAATAGGGCCGCATCCCGGACCTCTGAAGACCATAAAAAGATTTAAGGATAATAATTCCTAATTCAAAACAACAAAAGAACATTATTGGAGAAGGTGGTGGGTATTCCTCGATCTAGTGGAATTGACTTGACTTGAAAAAGGAACGATGCAAGGTCGCAACCTTGACGAATTCCAGTAGTGACCCCAAACCAATCTGTGACAACAGCATTAATTCTATAAATAATATATACTTGATTACTGATTTCACATTGCAGGGAGTTTGTGATATTCTCGAGTGTGTCTTGTGGACGAGGCAACGCCGGGCAGTCCAACTACGGGATGGCCAACTCAATCATGGAGAGGATCTGTGAGGAGCGTCGCCGAGTCGGATTACCGGCTCTGGCCGTACAGTGGGGAGTTGTCGGAGAGGTAACTTCCCCGGTCGTTACAATTAATCGAGAATAATATAAATATCTTGTCTTATTGTCTTTTTAAACCTCCCTCATCTAGCTCATGGCCGGACCTACCTAAGGTTCAGTTAGCACAAAGAACCGGGCACTTCCTTATGAGGGAGGGGAGAATAATATGCTAGTATTTATTTACAAACATGTATATTCTCATCTCTTTTCAGTAAGTGACCGGGTATTAGCGTCCCTTGGATCTAGCGCATTGTTAAAATCGCCAAAATTCTGTTACACTCTTTGTTTAAGTACATCTCAATTAAAGTTTTTTACACACCAAAACCTATGTATTAAATTAAATTCTAGTATGTGATGGAAAAACAATGTCAGTTTTTAACAACATAATACTAATAATACAAAAATAAATAAATTTGAACACTACAGTCCTCCTCAGAACAGGACTATTAAATTACCTTTGTAAATAAAATATTTTATATTGTAAATCAGCAGTAAACAAAAGGCAGATTGCAATTACCAATACTATTATAAATTAATAAACAAAATTATTTCTTTGAATTCCGCCACAATTAGGAAGTTCAGTGCTACAGGAAATTGGACATAAAAATGTTTTCTTACACCTGGTAAAAATAAGAGCATTTAATTGTACGGCAGTTTCTCAAAAAATAATGAAAACATTAACACAACAATGGTTTTAATAAAAATGAACTACTTTGCGACGTCACAGGTTTAAGTTTCCACTTGTATACAACCGATAAATTATAGCATTGTTTTGTTGATGTGACAACCGGCCACAGATTTCTGGTTTCCAAGGTAGCCATGTTTTGGTTCAACTTTTAAATATCAGAAACACTCGTCGACGGTGTAATTTTGAAGTTTTGGTGGGGGTTTTTAAAATTACAAAAGCTTAAAAAATCATAGCAATGATAAACGATAGATAAAAAGTGTTTTTTTTTGCTTAGTTTGATAATTTTTTAACAAATAAAAAATAAATTAAAGAAACTACTGAAATTCCTCATTGAATCTAGTCTCAAAGTCTTTACCACAAAAGCCATCAATTTTTAGATTGATAAACCTCGGGTGAAGCCAGTATCAATATGTGAATGATCCGATACTCGTTTGTCCCAGGTCGGGTTAGTGGCAGAGATGCAGGAGGAGCATTGCGAGATGGAGATCGGCGGCACGCTCCAGCAGCGCATCAGCTCCTGTCTGCGGACCCTGGACCAGTTCCTCAAGCAACCGGCCCCCGTGGTGTCCTCTATGGTCGTGGCAGAGAAGAAGCTCGGCGGCTCCGGGGAGGGCAACATGGCCACCACAGTAGCCGGAATTATGGGTAAATAAATCAATTCGATTCTATAAAAAAAGCTTTTACGATATCAATGAACCCCAGGAAAAACTTGTTGATACACTGTATTTTGGATGGAGACTTCCTGAGTGATTGGTGCACATTAAGTTTAAAAACTGACTGGGTGAACAACACATAATAACAGTAATTTTAAAATAAAATTTATCTTATTTTGTGTCAAGTTAATCCCACTGAATAATTTCCTGAGCAATAGGGGTTGTTGATGGTCGGAATAAGCTACTAAGAGCTGGTGTCAATGCGATGTCTTAATAGCTTGAAATTGGGCTAGATTTATTTTTGAAAAGTTAAAATATGCCAATAACTTTAGTTAAAATAGACTTAAGAATATCAGTTTTAAACTGCTCAGAGCTGTCAGAGAATCTGTTAACAATAATCATGTCCAAGTATTAAAGATCTATCACCGTAACATCTAATAAATGAGTTCTGACATCTGAAACCCAAGCTCGTTTTGCCATCATGTAATAAATTATTGAAACATCCTGAATCACGATATGCCCAGCCATCTTATGCAACCACAAAAACTCACACAACAACTGGGAGGTGCACAACTCGTTAAATCGATTATTCCTACACATCACTCTTCTCCATACCTCCTGGGTTTAAATGAATAAATCTAATATGTTCCAGGTTTGAAGGATCTCAAGACAGTATCACAGCAGGTGACACTAGCGGAGCTGGGAATGGATTCCATGATGGCAGTAGAAATCAAACAAAGTTTGGAAAGAGACTTCGAAATCTTCCTGACGGCGCAAGACATTAGAACTCTGACATTTGCCAGGTATAATAATAACTCAAACAAATATTATATGATAAGTAACTAGTTTCTATTCAATATTGTAACAATGATGGGCCGCATAAAAAACAAAAACACATTTATGTAAAATAATATCTGATTACTGTTCATAATTAATATATTAGGTGTATAACTTTGGTTCAGCCGTTTTTTCTTCTGATATTTAAGGCTTTATTGTAGAAAACTGGTTATACATTTATGATTCAAAGTATTATCCATCGCTGGCCACTACTTTTTCCCATCTTTCATTGACCTTAGAGCAGTGGCCGGAAAATCCTAATGATTTTCTGCGCTTAGGGTTATTGTAATGGACCCTTTTTCGTCCCGTCACAGTGCAATGCAGAAATCCCTTCCGTCTTTGCCTTTCAAGCAACTTTTCACAAGCAAACAAATGCCGTTTAACGTCTCTTAGTTTAAACGCGTATGACACCCAATTTTTTTGCTTCCGAATCTTTTCCATGGTTTCGAGGCGTTTCGAAATTACTTGTTGAGTCACTCCTAATGATCGTGCCAATTCTTCTTGACTTTAACACGAGTCTTCATGCCTCCAATTCTGCATCTTCGAAAATCTTATCTCTCCTACAACTATGACTGTCTTTGACGTAAAAATCACCTTTCTTGAAGCATTAAAACCACTCACGATACATTTTTGCTTTGATTGGAAGCCGGTTTCAGTAATCAATAGAATAATCAATTTTAAAAATCAGACGAACCTTACCTAATTTGACATAGCCTAATCTTAACTAACCCAACCTTCCAGACTTACAGAATTAGCAGCCCAAAGGGAGGCAGAAGCCAGTACATCGGCCACAAACAAGACGTCCGACAGTATGGCCGGCTTTAGGGTACTCTTGAGAAATATTGGGAATGAACTTAACGCATCAGAATCCATTGTACAAATGGCCACCATGACAAGTGATGGAAAAGAGGCAAGTAACTATATTCACCAGAAATCATCATCCCATCATATCCAGACCATGTTTAGCCACTGCGTGACATATTGTAAGTCTCCCCTCTATCTTCTCCACAACTCCCAATCTTGAGCCGTCCTCATCCATTCTCCCGGAGCGAACTTTCTAAGAATCCATCCATCCATAAAGTGGTTGTCACTGACAACCATTTTATTCTTTGCAGTCTCAATCCCGGGGATTGGTTTGCAGCAAAGTCCCGCATCTCATCCTCCACTGCGCTCTATTTTCTGTCCTCCACACTTGTTCTAGATACTTCCATCATGGGCGCCCTCTGTGATTGGTCCCCTCAGCCATTCTCTCTATTATGTCACGGAGGAGATCCTCATGGCCGTTTTAAAAAGCGCTGAAGGTTGCTTTAAAGGAAGAAAAAATATGTGCTAGATAAAGGAAAGATCAGTAAAGGCTGATTGCATAATCCAGTAAGGATGTTTTGTCTCTTTCGTATTTTGCTAGACATGCCAGAGGAGACAAATTTATATTTAATATAATTGTTTAGTCACATTCAATCAATGAGAAGACTTCTTCATCAGACACCATCGATAAACAAACATTAACAGCTGTTAGATTATACAAATATTAATGTTATTTTTTTATTTTAGAGCCACGATGAGATTTGCGATACAGAGCCGACGATATTCATGGTGCCGGGTATTGAAGGAATGGCTTCCGTTCTGGAATCTCTGTGCAAGAGGATAAAGTGCAAAGTGACAGTTCTGCAACTCGGATATGATAAACCGGAAGAGACCATCGAAGAAATCGCACAAAGACTTTTACTGGTAATTAATTTCAATTTACCATTTATTTTAACGAGTTTAAACCGAGCAGATACCTTCGCATCCAACTAATTTAAATGCTTTTTCCAGTCCATCAGATCTCGTCTCGCGCCCAAAACTCCGTTCACTATTCTGGGTTATTCCTTCGGTGTCGCTGTGGCTCTAGAAATAGCGCAAGTCCTGGAAACTGAAGGTAACAGTCCTAAATAATTCAGCTAATAATATCTTAATCTCCCAGTATAACTTACACAAATGCTATTTAAAATTATCCCTTATAAAGCGATACATTGCTAATGCGTAAATATTGGACAGAGTTTGTGTCATTTACTAGTATGGTCTGATTAGACCGTTGTGTAGACGATTGTGATCGAGTGAGCATATTGTAAAAATTACCCTTAGGTAGAACGTGTTTTAGAATATTATATCGTCGGTTGACACGTGAAACTCATTAAGTACAGATTTATAGTTGAGTGACTGTATGTCACAAAGTTTTATATTTTTTAACTATCACTTAGTGAAAAAATTACTAAGTTCTTTCAGCCATCAGAAACAACGGTGTAGAATTATGTAATTTCACACACTACGGTTTTGCAAGAGATCGCTAAAAAAGATATAACTTAGCAAATTTTACTGTCAGCCGATAATATATTTTAAATGGTTCACTGAGAATTATCGATTATGTGAAGAGTAATTTTTATAGATCATTATGAAATTATGAAAAAGTGTATCCAGAACTTTACACCACATCTTTTCATGATTCAGAGCATATTGTTATAATAGAATTATATTATAAAACCCACAAAAAATGCCTAGAAGTCGGCATTGAAAACTGCGCCTAATTTGACACGACAATGTTGTTTTAGGCCACACGGGAACAGTGTTCGCCATCGACGGAGCGCCGGAATACCTGTACACCCTCATGAAGGTGAACTTCAACACCACGGAGCAGAGTGGGCTGCAAGACGCTCTCCTCAAGCACATCCTGGAGCTCATCGCCCCCAAGCAGCAGCTGGACATCTCCCCGCAGCTGGCGGCCGCCAACTCCTGGGAGGAGAAGCTCGAGGCCTTCCTGCACCTCGTCCCCGAGCACATCCCGCACTCCAAGCAGTACCAGCGGGCGCTGGCCAGCGTCATCTACGGGCGCATCCGCTCCGTGATCCGGTACACCGGCTCCGGCTTCCGGAAGCTGCGGAGCTCCACGGCCGTGCTGCTGCGGCCCAAGGACTGCCCGCCGGGGATGGTCATCGACGAGAACTACGGCCTGCACCAGTACGCGGAGCAGCCCATCAAGGTGCACTTCCTGGAAGGGAACCACATCAGCATCGTGGAGAACAAGGACTGCGCCAACATCATCAACAGAGCAATGGTGGATCAGATCAAGGAAGCGGCCGCGAAGGTCACCGGGGAGATACTCAACGCTTTTTAACTCCGATACATCCGTGAACATTTCACTACATTGAACTAACGACACCTGTTTTACTTCATTTTATCATATCGCACGTCCGATAAAACGGTCATAACTAAAATAAGTCTGATTTTTAGTTAGGTATACCTACACAAGTCATTTTTATTGAAAAAACCTTCATTAATATGCTCAAAAATTGACAAAATTCTAGCTCTATGATTTACCCACTCGACTACGCCATCACTTATTTGAGAGTCGCGTTCTCAAACAGTCCCATTATATAACAATTATTATTTTTGACAATCGAGATTCTCTTAAAAAAAAATTGTACCATTTTTTAAAGACAAATCTAAATATATGACATATTGACATCGATTTAAAGGGTGAAATAAAATCTAAAATATAACGTTTTCATTTTGTTTTTCGGCTCTCCTGGAAATTATGTTTTTTGAGTAATGACTACATATTTTATCGGATGTGCAATATTGAATCTAGATTCTAGATAGAAGGTCCTAGAGTTCACAATTAAAGAAACAAATTTTCGCAACTGTCTAGATGCGTTTACATTTGTAAAATGACTAAAGTTTTAAGTAAAAAATAATACAAAGAGATCACAACACAATATGAGACTATCTAAAGCATTTTTTTTAAAACAAGCAAATCCCTCCCACCGCCTGTTCATTCCATACTTACGAGCGTGTAATCTGTTCCACTTGTTGCAGATCACTCGATATAGACATGTTTCAATCTCTCACTAGCATAAAGTAGAGATAATAAATATTTAATATTTTAACTTACAGCTGTTTTATTTCTGCATTGTATTCAATAAACATAAACTATAAATTGATTTAATATAGATCTTAATTTGTTGCAATAGAGGGAAAACATTTTTGATAAGGGAATATGGAGGTCTAGGCATTTCTCAGAGTAATAATGCGCTAGCTATAGAGGGGCCCTATCGTTATTTTGCATAGAAGGAAACCATTAAATATTTTTGGTTAGCTACAACTTCACGGCCTCGTGGTGTAACGGTCAGCGCGTTTGCCTACCATGCGAGGGGTAGCGGGCTCGATTCCCGGCATGGTTGATATGAAATATTTATTTAAAAGGGTATTTTCACACCTGAATATTTCATAGTCCCTGGACTGGTGCCTGAAGTGTAAGACTGATAATCTTACCTTAATGTAACAAAAAATGATCAAGATACGCTGCGGTTGGTGTACTAATGCAGTGCCCTATGCACCATTAGGTGGGGAAAGGGAATGATGATGATGATAATGACAACTTTACTCTACTGTAATTTTTTGACCCATAGTCTAGTTTTACGAGATGTATGAAAATAGTTTTGTATTAAATGCCAAATGGCTATTCTTGCAATTTACATTAAATTAATAAAAAACTGATTCTTAAAAAAATAATACAATTTTGAAATCATCCCGGTTCACTGTTGGGACCCTATACATAATAAATATATCAATTTTTTTTTCAATACCCATCTATAGGTTTATCCCTTCTTATATATAATTTACAGTGAAGTTTGCTCTATGAAAAGCTGCTTTATACGACAATTATGCGAGCTTTTGGGTGTAAAAATAAAAGAAATAAATTATTTGTTTAGTTTTATTAATTCAGTAGGTAACAGTAATCAGTACCGCGTGGATACTAATAATAGAAATGAACATTTGTACAAAGTTTCCCTCGCACAGAAAGCTGGGAGGGGGAGACACGGGAGGACTAATCCATTTTTTATATAAATTTAATAATTTAACATCAACGGTTGATCTAAAAAATAATTAAACAATTAACAGAATAAACGTAAAGAACATATAAATAATTGGAACATATTCGCCCGCCTCCGACATCCTGTGTTACTGGCAATATTATTATTTTATAAAATACCTACGCACGTAAAATATACACGTATTAAAAATTACTCTATAAAGTGCTTACAAAATATTCACAATACATTCTAGTTGGAGGCCAATAAAATTGATTTAATTATTGTAATTAAATTAGATTTATCGTGTTCCTAACTGGCGACAGCTGTGATGATGTTGCGTATTCCAGTCAAGTATATATCCGGCAGTCCGCTCGCGATCGCGAGACGTCGATCTAAGGATTCTTGGCGACAAAGTCCTCTCCCTTCTGAATGTTCTTCTTGAGTTCGGGGAGCGCCTCCTTGAGCAGTCCCTTCTCGTAGTCGTTCAGGGAGCCGAGCCCGAGGTTCCTCTCGATGCCGCCCTTGCCGAGCAGGAGGGGGGTCGCGAAGTACTTGGACTCCGTCACGTCCGACTGGACGTAGGCGCACTCGACCACGTTGGCCTCTCCGTTGAGGGCGCGGATGAGGCTGAAGCAGAACTGCGCTCCGGCGTGGGCCATGGAGAGGGTGGCGGACCCCGCACCGGCCTTGGCCTTCACCACCTGGGGGGAATAATTAATACACTCAATATTGAAAAGCAATTGCGTAGTGTTTATTTTATTGACTGTAGATCTATGTGTCCACAAGTCAGCTTCTTCATTTACGATCGCTTATTCTGTACTCGATCCATCATTTAAAAACATATATTGGGATTACTATTTCTGCTGAAATTTTCGTTTCGTGTAATAATTCATATTTTTACTGGCAATTTCCTTATATTGTGACAAACTGAATCCAAAAACCTTTTTTTTTTCAAAAGCTTTTGAAAAAGTATTAAAAAAACATCCGGCGGCCTCCGTGGTGTAGTGGTCAAGACACTTGACTCACACACGAAAGGTTCCGGGTTCGATTCCCGGCGAGAACACAAAAATTAAAATGTGATTTTTCTCAAGCCTGGGTGTTCTGTGATGAAATTCACCACTGTAATTGGGCCTCCTGGCCTGTTGTGGTGCAAAAATAAATAAACATATTTATAAAAACAAAATACAAAACACTTGTGTATATAAACAGCATTATTTAAACGCTGTAAGTACACTTTTCTAACCTACATTTAAATATTACCTGCTGTAATAATGAAAATTTGAGCATTAATTAAAGAAAACCTTATACAATTCTGTTATTCAAACTGTCATTACAACATGTTCTTATCTTTCTGGCAATTTGTGAGTGCCATCCAAAAAAACCGATCATCTTTCAAATAAAGAACAAATTCAGCCAATTTTTGATGCCTCGGACTAAAGCAATGCGTGGTCCGGAAAGTGCATTCTGCATCAACCGAAACAAACGGAAGTCAGAAGGCGCCGAGTCTGGAATAGTCCATAGTAGTGAGGCAGAACTTCCCATCCGCTATTTTCCAAATAGCTTTTAACGGGTTGAGCAACATGTGGCCGAGCATTGTCATGTTGGAAAATCAATGTCTCGTGTCTGGTCTCCCATTCTGGCTGTTTGTTCTTCAATGGTCTCTTTAAACGAATCAGTTGTTGCCGGTACAGCTCTCCAGTAATGATTTCACCCAGTTTTAGAAGCTCATAATACACAACTCCCTTCTGGTCTTCATGCTCAAACTTTTCCGGCTGTCGAAACAGCTCTTTGTCTTTGATATCAAAAGCGTTACAACCACTTGAAACACTGTGATTTCGCAAGAGCAAGTTTGCCATACAATCACACGAGCAAACAATGACTTTCGGCTGCAATTTTCTTTGCAAAAAGTGACTCAGCAAAACTTCCCGCAAATGCTGATTTTTTTGCCAATTTTTAAAATTTAATTTTCTATGATTGAAAAAAATATGATTGCCAAACACTGTTGACTGATTTTGGCAGCTTATGAATAGAGCTTAAAAATGACATGTATGTCAACAATAAATGGTTTTTTTTTCAGAATAAGGTTTCGAAATTTAACACTTTAAAAAATATAATTTATGACATTTCTTAACTTATATATTTACAAAAAGGTTTCAAAGGTAGATATAAATTATTATATTATTTTTTATAATCAAACTTCTAACCAAGCTCTTTCTTGTACACTTTTCAATATAATTACAAGTTTTAAATTATTTATTTTTTAATATGCTCAAAGCTGATTTTATATATTTATGTTGATTTATGTGTCAAGCATTGTATTAAAAACATCAATTAACACGCCAGATACTAATGGTTTTTCGTGTGTCAATACAAATAACTCCTTAGACGTTACTACAAAGTTATGTTGTCACTTTTTCTGACAAATGTCATTCTAATCAAGCTATATTTTAAGGACTATAATATATATATTTTTATTAGATACAATTTGTTAGACCTACTTTTTGTAAAGCATTGACTTCTGGACATTGGGGAATAAAAAAAAAAGCTTCTCTCAGAAGATTTGATAAATAGCAGATTTTGAGTTCTGGTGACATGGTTGGGAACATGAAAAGAAATTGATTCCAACAGATATCTGGGACATCACTTATAGCATTAAGAATTTTGAAAAGGCATGTAAGGTCCATCTCCGTCCCACGTTTCTCCAGTGAAGACAGATTGAGAGATTCTTCCATTTCAAAATAGGAGTAATTACCGCTTCGATGTATTTCTTTATTTTATTTTGAATCTTGAAATAAGGCACACATAAACATATTCTTATATTGTAATGTAATCCTTTACATTAAGATATTTGACGCCAGAGGCAGTACTACGCCTAGTTAATAATTACGGTTTGGAAAATAAACGCTTAAATAGTATCGATTTTAATTTCAATAAGTTTAAATTTAAAAAAATCTAATTTGTTTACATGTTTGTTTGCTAACACGTGGAGCCATGGAAAAGGTGAGTGCATGGCGTAGGTTGACGCAGTTGCACATAAACATTATCAGTTCAAGTTACACTAGTTAAAATAAATTAAGTATTAAAATATACTACGATAATAGTGTATACAAGGTGGTTACCTCAGTGCCGGCATCCTGAATCCTCTTGGTGAGCGCGTCCACCTTGGCCGCGTCGAAGCAGGCCTTGGGATGGCACTGGCTGAGCAGCGGGATGATGGTCACCCCCGAGTGGCCCCCGATGACGGGGATGGCCACCTCGCGCGGGTCCACGCCCAGCGCGGCCCCCAGGAAGGCCCGCGACCGCACCACGTCCAGAGTAGACACGCCGAACAGCCTCTTGGGGTCGTACACGCTCGCCTGGAACCGCACAATCGTAAGCAGCTGATTTCCCCGACTGACAAATACTTGTAATAATTTAAAGAAAAATAAAAAAGCCGTGTTTGAAATATGTCCTTGACGATATATGTTGTCTGCTTGTTGACTCAACATAAATTTACGAGCAAGTCGAGGAAAGTTCACAGGCATGGGTCGTTCCTTAGATTTGTTCCTTTTTTGCATAAAGTTTATAATTTTGTGAAAGTTTTTGAATTTTTAAAAAAATAATACAACTTTTAAAATATGTACTTTTACATTATTATTTGTTAAAACAAATACATACTTACTTCAAAATTGATTTAATAATGATTTTGTTATAATTCAATCGAATAGAATATTTCAAAATACATACTAAATCAATAAAAAAAAACCTAATGTATTTACTTATTAAAAAACCCCATGCATTATTTTTATATAAAAAAGTACCTTTTTAAGAACTTCAGCGGCGATGGGCACGGTGGAGTTGACGGGGTTGCAGATGATGCCGATGAGGGCTTTGGGGCACGCCTGCGCGCAAGCCTTGGCGAGGTCGCGCACGATGGACGCGTTGGTATTGAAAAGGTCATCGCGCGTCATGCCCGGCTTACGCGGCACTCCGGCCGGGATGATCACCACCTCGGCCCCTGCAATCACATAAACTCTTACAACAGCTCCTATCTAGTAATATAAAGAAGCCTGTGCCACAGCTCTCCGCATGCATTGAACAGGATGGCGATTATGTGGAAAAATAGTCAACAAGCAAATCAACAATATCTTCTAAAAAAATATAGAAATCTAATGCACTTACTTTCCTAACATGCCTCGTACTAGTAATACCAGACCAACTAGACTTTCTGATATTTTCTATATTCCTAAGTTTACAACTAATCATCGGAACTATTCTACCATCCCTCGTATATGTGAAACATTTAACAAGAATTTTAATAGGTAATAGGTATACTCCATATAATAGGTACAGAAGATAACTAACAAGCTTGATTCAGAATAACAGAGAATAGACGATTTGTCTTTTTTGCTCTTTATTTCTCGTCATCAAATCAAATGCAATTTTTCACTCCTACTTTCCTTCATTCATCCTTCACCACTCCTCATCAATTTTCTTCTTTTCCTTCCCACTATCTTCTAGTTTTGTCCATATTTAGCATATTTATTCTTTCCATAGTTTAAACTGTCGTCGTTTTATTATAGTATAATTAAGTTAATACATTTTAATGGATAGCAGGCCCTACTACATATATACATTTGTTTTAGTTTCTATTTATAGTCATTTAACCTGTACATCTGTTTGTATTCTAAATAAATAAAATTAGAGCAAAAAAGAAAATAAATCGTAATAACAGATCAACCAACTTCGCTTACTATCTACTATAAATAACTGCAAAGTCGTTTGCAGTGTTATATTATCTTATATTCAAATGCAGTGAAACCAAATAGATATTATCTTCTTAAAAAAAGATTACTTTTTGACAAAAAAGAATTGGTCATTATTTGTACACAAAAAACAACAGTATATTATAATTTTTTTACCGCATCAAAAACAAATGAAAAATGTACAAAGAAAAATGAATTGTTCTCGCAGATTACTTGCAGAACCTTACTAGGTAAGAATCTTAGTTTGCACATGCGCGCAGATTGCGCATTTAGTGCAGTGCTAAAAGCGAAATTTCTACTTGGTTCCTTCGTTCTTTCCTTGTGTTCGATACGAGATCAGCCATCAGCGAGTACGCACCGGTCAGTGAGCGCATGACAGCGCTGAGGAATGGACGTGTGTGGGGAGTACTTTAGTAAAAATAGTCAAATTCCTCCGCGATTTATCGCGATTATTAATAAAATTACTATTTCATTATTCATTAATAGTCATTTTTATTTAATTTATTTTATTTATTTATATATACGCCCAATGGGAATTTTCAAGGACATATTTATATGCATAGAAAATTATTATAAAGGAAAGTAGAAAGACAAAATGGTATATGGTAGACTCAGTGGGAGTGGAAGCGGGAGAGAGGTGTTTATAATTGAATTTGATTCAGTGATCTTTTGAAAGAAGACAACTAGTTATCAAAGAAATCAAGACTGGTATGTTTGTTGGCAGACCTCAAAATTCTGGCCATAGGGGAATGAAAACCATAGTTATTTCTATGGTCATCAGTATGAAAGTAAGTTTCGTCTGAGGTTTCTAGTTGGGATATTTAAATTTATTGAGCTCAGTAATTCAGGCGCATCAAAGAGTGAGTTGAGAATTTAAAATAGGACTAGAATCATCTAAGCACCAAGTATTATGACTGATAATTAATTTATTAAACATAGTAATAATATAAACATTATTTGGCTAAATTTCGGGGAAGCGATGGTTCCATGCGTTCTATGGACATACCACATATACCTAATTATTTCAGTAGATACATCATTAAAAACTTTCGCAAAAAATTACATTTAAATATCTAACAGATCACAAGACAGATCTCCTTGGCACAGCGCCAAATCTTTATCATTTTAATATAAAAGTAAAAAAAAAGTTAATTGAAATACTAACACTAACTCAAGACTTGGAATGATTACATGATCTGATTGATAAATCATTGCATGTTATTAATTATTATTCGCTAATCATTTAATCGGCAGTTCAGAAATATCTAGAATTGGCATGTGTTACATAATCAGTTGCACGAACATACTATACTAGATAAACTTGGATATGACATAGGCGTACAATTATCTTGTTTGCTGAGATTAACTGTAATTACAGCAATTGATAAAGGGAAATTGGTATGGAAATCAATTAAAACTGGCAACTAACCTTTCAAGGAGTCCACGAGCTGTTCGGGTCCTGTGAATCCCTGGACGCAGGCGGGAGTATCGATGTGAGAAATGTCTGCGGCTACTCCGGGGGTAAACGGCACAATATCGAAGAGATTCAGGTGGGTCACACACGGGTTGAGCTTCAGAAGAAGGGACAGGGGCTGGCCGATACCGCCCCCGGCTCCCAAAACCGTCACCTTGCGGTTGTTCTGCAACAAAACGAGCACATTCGATCCACATCATCAAAGACCAAAGTACCATTCGGCGGATTTTCTAGGGAGGGCTGCGGGACATACCTGGCCGGTGGTGGAGAATTTCTTGGCATTGCTTTTCAGCGCCGAAACGGCAACGGGCTTCACACAACGGGAGAACATTATCGAGCCGCGAATCTGTTTCAACGTCGATCGGCAAATAAATTCAGAAAACTGTAGCCGCGGTCCTTCGCTGACCTTTACGTAAAATGAAAAGCTATTTTTTTCTATGGAAAAGTGAAAATCTCAACTTTGGAATTTTTTAGTATTGCCAGATTTTTAATAATATTTTTCGATAATTTTGCGAAATAATTCTTGCATTTGACTGCAGAATTAAAAATTCAAAAAAAATTTTTGGAAAGGCTTTAGAACTACAAACACAAACCCCTTTATTGTTTTAATCAAAGATTATTATAAATGAACGCAGTAAAAAGTAAAAATGTGCTTGGGGCAGTTTTTAACAGTAGGCAATTTATTGTGTTCATGAAAAAAATAATTAGATCATAATATTACAGTGAAATATCCAACACTAAGAACACCGATAAAAATATCCATAAAATTTAATTATAATAATTCATTTTATTTTGGATATTGTGGAAAAATGGTTTCATACATAAATGTAAAAAAGAAATTCAATAAAAATACGTTCATATAAAAATGCAACGTGTTTGGCATTGGTTGTCAAGATTCGTGATATTTTCTAGAAAAAAATTTCATGGCCACGAACAAATAAACATGAATCATGACGTATTGGGAGCGTGTTACTATTTTTTTTACTGGACAGTCTTTTTAGACCTTTATTACTTTAAAAATGTTTTTAAAAAGTGATGTTTCCCTATTGTGGATATTAGTTTCATTTTGGAAAATCGAGCTCAAAAATGATTTATCTGGCAATATTATTAGATTTTTAGTGTTGTAACTTTAAAAAAAAAGTATAGTACTTATATCTCGAACTTTAAAAATTGTCAATTTTGACAGAAAATTGTTGGATACATATTCAACAACCACGAAATGTCAAATACGAAAAAAATATTCATCTCATATTTAGTAGGCGGTGTTGATAAGAAATTGTCGGCTTTTAATTAGGTAAAGTAGTGCAATTATCTCATTTGTAAATGAAATCATTTCAAAACTTTCTCAGTCGACTTAATTTTTGTTCATTTCATATACTGCTCCTCGCGCTTTCACTGAAAATTAGCAAATTTCTTTGAATTGGCAGATCGATTAGGTGATGTGTCATGGCGGAGTAGTGTTTGACACCTATAATTTTGTTTGCAGATTTTCACTAGCCGTTAATAACCTCGCCCGACTTTTGACGTAGCATCAAAATGACGGACTCTAAATACTTCACAACCACCAAAAAGGGTGAGATTTTCGAGCTGAAATCGGAACTGAACAATGACAAAAAAGAGAAGAAGAAGGAAGCTGTTAAGAAGGTAATCCTCTCGCAACTTATTTCAATGTAATCAGTATGCTGGGGTGCGACGCGGGCTGTGAGCGGTGACGCAACAGAGGCTTCGACGAATGGGTTGATTGAGGAAATGCGGATAGCCGACCATTGGCGAGGTATAATGACTTTTCCTATCGCAGTAGATGTAGCTGATCTAAACGCAAGACGTCTGTCAGCTAGTTCACCTGGAGTTCATAGTTCTTTTTAGATATTCGGAATCAGCATTGTGCAGTGACTTATACAGAAGCCAACACAGTTTGTATTCCACCCTTTGTGATACGCGTAGTCAGTGTAATTCCCGGCCTAGTGGAATGATGCTTATTTATTTATTAATGGACATTGTCCATTTATACAATTTATAGGGTTTTAATATTAAAACAAAAGAATAGTCAAAAACATTTTTAAAAAAAAAGTAAAGAAGCATTGACAAACATAAGGGACATCCAGACAAGATCTGGACTATTTATTTAGTGCTCGTTTAAATCGCTGTAAACTTAAACCAAAAAAGTCCAGATCTTGTCTCGAGTTAACAATACGACAAAGACGGGTCATCGGCCATAGTTTGTTCTATGCTGATCGATGAACAGTACTTCATTGCTTCTCAACCTACAAGTCGGAATATGGAATTTTACTTGTCCCAGTAATGATGGAACATCGATTTTACCATTTAGTATGCCAAACGTATATATGGAATGAATATAAGTTCGATGTTTTTGTAGACTAGAAATATTGAACATTGACTCTATATCAGCATAAGGATAATTACCTCTATCTAGTCCAAGCATTCACGTTACTTTTCGAAGCAAGCAATGTTGGACTGATTCAATGTGATTTATGCGATTCACATAGAATGGAGACCAGACCACGGAGGCATATTTTAAAAGAGGGCGAACAGTTGAACATTTTATTTTATTCATTGATACCAGAGATGCCGCAAATAGTGATCCGGCCGAATACTCGGTATTCGGCTACGCTCTCTCTAATGCTTTGCAAAAAATGGGCACATTTCACAAGTGACCTGTCACATTGCGGTGCGTGCGGAGGTGACAGGGCGGGCGTATTTATTTCAGTATTACATCACATTGTGTTACTAATAGTCCATATTGGTAACTAGCAATCATTTGTTCATTATACATCATGCAACCATTTAATGAAAAATCGCCTATTCGGGTATACTATGAGATTTGTAGTGAAAATAATAAACTGGCTGTGTGTTTTCTGTGTAACAACAAGATCTCACAAAGTATTTTTTATGAGGAAATGTGCAATCGTTCACTACCAACAATTGCTGAAAAAATGGTTTTCATTCATCACAACTTACCACTGATGGATTTAAATTATTAAACCCAATAATTTGTGTTTAAAATAGATACATTTTTAGTAATATGTTCATTTTTTTTTCTTTCTTAATTTGATATTCGGCCAAATAGTGCGCCAGTATTCAGCCGAATTCCAAATAGTAGCCGAATATTCGTGGCACCTCTAGTAGATACCATTACAATAATTGATTCTCACCATCATCATTCCCTTTCCGCACATAATGGTGCACAGGGCACTGCATTGGTACACCAATCGCAGCGTATCTTAATCATTTTTGTTACATGAAAGTAAGATGATCAATCTTACATTTCAGGTACCAGTCCAGGGACTATGTAATATTGTAGTGTGAAAACACCCTTTTAAATAAATATTTTATACCAACCACGTCGGGAATCGAACCCGAGACCTCTTGCATTGTAGGCAAACGCGCTGACCATTACACCACGAGGCTGACTAACCGTGTCACCAGATGTCGAAATTTGCTATTTATCAAATCTTCTAAGAGAACTTTTTTTTATACCCCGATGTCCAGAATGTGTAGATAAGTTGATTCTTTACAGAAAGTAGGTCTAATAAATATTTATCAATAAAAATATATATTTATTAGATCTATAGCTTAAAAACCGGAATTTGACACTAGATGTCAACACTTGTGTAGCAAATCATCGACAGACATGTCATTTTAAAGCTCTATTCATAAGCTTTCAAAATCAGTCAACAGTGTTTGATTTGCTTGTGCTATCATATTTTTTTCAACCTTGGAAAATTTTGAAAATTGGCAAAAAAAACAGCATTTACGGGAAGTTTTGCTGAGTCACTTTTTTGCAAAGAAAACTGCAGCCGAAAGTCATCGTTTGCTCGTGTAATTGTATGGCGAACGTGCAATTGATTCTAGACATGACAAAAGCATTTATCAATTGACCAGCATCATCAACATTATTCAGTATCAGTATGGTAGTTATTTTCAATTTATTTATTTAGTACGTTTATGTACATTATCAAAAAATGTATTCAAGGCATACATGCCATGAAAAAAAATAGCAATACAAAGTTGAATGTGGAAAAATGGTAAAATAAAAATACCCAGTAATTAGAGTAAAAAGAAGCTATCCTCTCCGAATTTATTTCAGTAATGTGAAAGGTGTCCGTGGCTTTATCCCACTGCATTTTTCTCGGGAATGCTGGAGACAAACGGATTTTAACTTAGAAGGAATTGACACTAACCCATTAGTTCATGTTGATAAGAGGTTATATCGAGAACTCACACATTTTGGAGAGTATAAATTTTTATGTTCCCGATGGATATCTCCGACAGAGTAGGCGTAGACTGTTTCGCCTCCTTGTTATGATCGGAAAAGCAGTCAGGCAACTGAATGTGGTTATTTTGGAAATGGACACCTTTCACATCAGTGAATCAAGAGATAAATACTCTCGCTATTGAAGAGTATTATGCCTTCATAATATTGAACCATCGCTCGAGGGTTCCTGGCCTGATATGTTGTCCCAATTAAACGCCTTGAATATTTTGTTTTATTTGTAATGTTATTTCGGTCCAATAAAAATGAATTTGGATATCTCCTTCAGGTGATCGCGTCTATGACTGTGGGGAAGGACGTGTCGGCGCTGTTCCCTGACGTGGTGAACTGCATGCAGACCGACAACCTGGAGCTCAAGAAGCTGGTGTACCTGTACCTCATGAACTACGCCAAGTCGCAGCCCGATATGGCCATCCTGGCCGTCAACACCTTCGTCAAGGTGAGCTCCCCCCGCCCCTCGCCGCCCGGTAGGGCTCCCTCCACACACCCGGTTAGTCATATCACAAAACGGCCCGGTATCGGGGATATTATGTTATCGACGTTCGCACACACGGACCATGTGGACACTCTTCACTTCTTCCCACATCTCCTACATTTATGTTTCATTGGAAGGCTGTCAATGGTTATCCTGATCGATGAGATACCGCAAGCGTGAAAAAGAGGCTATTTGGATGTCTTCGGAAGACTTTCTTGAAATATTCCAAGCACATTCGCTATGAGAATTTACTGAGTTTGTTCTCAAACTTCTGTGTCAGTTATAAATTCAAATTACCTTTACTCGTATCTGTCACCTGGGCTCATATAATTAGCATATTGTTTCACTTGTTAACTGTCTCAGTTTTTTAATTGATTTTGTTGAAAGTCTTCCAGTAATCTTTTCTTGGAGCTCCCTGTAACAGAATCTATCGGACATATGTATAGCGAGACAAGCTCACTTTTTTATTATGTTTCTCTATGTACACTGCCATACTTATCCATGATTATACTTTAAATATCAGACAGATTTGTGCCGTAATTCCACATGTCTCCATATTTTGTTTAGACATTTACCAGCTACCAATTGATTATCCTCATGTTTTTTTTTTTTTTAATAAGCCTCAATTCTCAGTGTGGAAGGAGCTCCTACCATTATAATATGTTTCTCTATTTGTAAGATGTCATAACTTTGTCTTTTTGTGATGCTATTAGCAGTGATAACCTCATGATATTTTTCTAAATCTCGCTTTTAAACATACAATAAAAACGTTGTACCTATTTAGAAATAATTTTGGACAGTATAATTATATTGAACATAACACTATGCGAGAGATATTTTAGATGTTTTAATTGTTCGAGATTCTCTGACGCTCGCATCACAAACTGACAATAATTGTTAAATAATGCTATTCATATGTTGTTGGTTCGAATCCACTTCAATATTGGTAATGTGTCACTAATCCAGGCTAAGCTGCTTCTCAAATTAAACTCTGTGCATGTTATTTATAAAATAAGTATCATTATTTCACCAGCAGTTCAAAAGCAAGATTTTGAAAATGCCCCATAAAAAAGAAATCAGATGAAATTGAAAAATCGTCAAAATAAAATTGAGTATTGACAATCCAGAAGAAAATCTACATTTTTCAACACGATTCAACAGTAATTTTTTATAATAATAAAAATACTAAATAGTTTTATTCCACTTTTATTTATAATTATTTTATAATTTATTTTTTTTTACCAGTGACCGGGTTTCGTCGTGACCGACACCAGTCTGACTATGTCGGTCATGACGAAACCCGGTCACTGGTAAAAAAATAATTATAAATAAAAGTGGAATAAAACTGTAAAGTATTTTTATTATATATAATTAAAATGCAGTTCCACCAAGAAATGTCAGTAGAAAAACTCAGTAATTTTTTACTTAAAAAATATATCTCAATTCTTCTGTATTATGGGAAATTTTTATAAAAATTGTAATGTCCATACATTTTATCAGCAAAATTATATTGATTCTTTAAATTCATAGATCAAATCATCAGACAATTATTATTTCTTCATGTTTCTTTTCACACAATATTTTGAATGATTTTAACTTAAATGTTTTTTCTTGAGTTCGATTTTTTATAAGTCCTAATTTTTAATAGCACACAATATTTTTCTTTCGCACTTTTTCTTTGCATTTTACAATAATATCATCCTCATAAATTTGCATCTCAATCTGGATTTTGAAACTCATTAAAAAAAAAAAAAAGTATTCAAAGAAACTTTTAAATTTAATTTAGAATATATTAATGAAAATTTTGACGGATGGCTTTCATATCTCTGACCAAGTTATTTCTCAGTAGACCGAGTCGCAATTCTTGAAGTATGTAATGCTATGAAACATATTTTACTATCTCAATTAGTATTTACACACTTCTCAAAATAATATGTAGTTTTTGCAAATTCATTAAGATTACATTAGGCGCAATAAAAATAATAATCTCTACAAAACATCATGAAACAATTGTTGTACAAACGCTTGATATTCTGAAATTAGACAAAAGAAAGAGCTTTGTAAAGTTTTGTAACTCTTTTAACTCTCTTAAATTGACATTGTAAAGAATGGTAGAACATTAACTTGTCGCTTGTCGCTAGTCCCATCATTTCGACCCGGCTTCCTTGTTCCATTGTTCATCTAATGTTGTCACCTGTTTATGCAGAGCACACTTTCTGTGTTGTGATTCGTGTTTTTTTATCTTTTTTACCTCTTTATTGAAAATGGGCGCAAAGGACTTGCCAACCTCCCAGCTAGTGAAGGTAACACTCACTGATCACTGATCTGACACCAACAGCGATAGTGGGAGCCCCTCTGTATCGGGCGACACTCCAGACCGCTCTGGGGCTCGACGCGCCGACCCAAACTAACCTAACCCGACTAACCTCACTCTCCCATGTTCGTTGTCGATCTTAATGTACCTAGATATACTTACTTAATACTAGAAATCTTCTCTTTCTGACTATTTATTATCCTCAACTTCTTAAACTCAATTAAAATTATATTTATTAAACAATGTATTTCCAAACATCTCTTTGTTTAGTACACAAGAAAGAAGTTTAAATAGCTAAATCATCAGAATTTTTTTATGATTTACAAAATAAACCATTAATTCTATTGATAACCTGTTCTTGAAAGATTTTGATTATTTTCCTTTTGAAATTAACTCAGTGTTCATTTAATATGTTTAGAAAAATTAAAGTACCTCTTTTCAAACAGTTGTTTTAATATGATGTTGTATTTACGATGATTGTAAAAAAATCTGTTCAAATTTGAGTAACAGTTCAATCATTTTCAATGAATAATTATATTTATATTGTTTTAAAGTGCCACAATTAGAAAAACAGACCGATACTTTTTATTAAATACTTTAAATAATATAATTGGTAAACAATATAATATAGAGTTTTGACATTTAAATTGGATCATATAAATAAGTTGCGTATATTTAGCTTTGACGACTTTACACGACCACTCTAAAAGGTTGGCAATGCTAAAACACGCATCTTATTTACTACATTGATAAAATATATGCAAAATTGTTGTAAATTATCGGCGGTGGAGCCGAGTAATGTGGTAATGTCGCACGGTGGCACGATGCCGGTGTCGCGTGTCATGCGTGCGACGGCCCGTGTCCGAGCGTGTGTTTGTTATGGCGTGCGCAGGACTGCGAAGACCCGAATCCGCTGATCCGCGCGCTGGCGGTGCGCACCATGGGCTGCATCCGCGTGGACAAGATCACGGAGTACCTGTGCGAGCCGCTGCGCAAGTGCCTGCGCGACGAGGACCCCTACGTGAGGAAGACGGCCGCCGTGTGCGTGGCCAAGCTGTACGACATCTCCTCCAGTATGGTGGAAGACCAGGTACGATACTCGATACGGTAAATACCAAAAACAAATTCAAATGTGAATACAGAAATTAGTCCAATTTTCTTTTTCGTCATCTCATCTTTTACCCGAGAGCAGTTACGGAGTCGAAAGCACTCGTCCGGAATTCCGGTTCTATTTCACACGCAGAACTGTATTCTTAATCCAGAGGTGAAGGTTTCAGACTCCCCAAAACAAAAATCCAGGCAACTCAAAACAATCTGTATCACAAAGGACTCGAGGTGTTTAATGAATTGCCAAAAGAGATTAGACTGAGTCTATCGCATAGTTTGATGGGATAGCGATGATGGTCGTTGAAAACAAACATCCATGTAGGTAGATAGAGTGTGATCGCAAAGCGTCTGGATTTTACAACAATGTTTTGTTTTTGAAATTATTTTTATATTCACAGTGAAACCTCGTTTTTACATTCCTCAATTTAAAGTTTTCCCGCTTTTTTCGCCGAAATGTTTAGGTCCCATTTTTTTCCGTACATTCTCATTAAAATATCCCCCCCAATAAACGTTTTTTACGTTTTTCATAACCCCCGGTTTTGCGTTGCAAATTTTTCAAAACTCATTAGATCTGTCAAAAGACGCAAAGCCGCGCGCCGCCGCGTTTGCCCAAAATGGTGAATAAAATCAAGGTAAATAAAAAATGTGTAAATTGTTCTCAAACTAAATTCAAAGTAGGTTCAGTGTAATTGACCATTTTGTTTAAGTGTCTAGTTTTGACATTTTACTAAATTAAGACATGCGGTTGACGCATGATGAATAAAGTCTTTACATCAATAAATTACGATGCAGAAAGTTAAAAATTTGGTAATAGAAATATTATTTGAAGTTATAAACACAATTTGGAAAGAAGATTGTTTAAACAGTTATCATAAAAGTGTGAAACAGTTTTGCAGCGATGTAAATGACTGTTGAATTTCTGTGGTACCATATTAAAAAAAAAGTGATACCATGTAAATAAAATTTCATAATATTTAGGGAAAAATCATACAAATGCATTTTATGCAAATTCATATATTTAAAGTTAAGTACCTACATAAAAAAAATTTAACATGTTTTTTTTTTAATGAAATCGTAGGTAAATATAAATAATCCCCAATTATGACCATTTTTACAATTTTTCTGCAGTTTTTAATTTCCTCAGTTTAACACTTTTTTTTGCTGCTCCCTTGAAAAACGCAAAACAGGGATTTTACTGTATACTGTTTATTAGTTAAGGTATAACTAGGTGTTCAATTTTTATTTGTACAACTATCTAAATAAATACATGACGTACTTGCCATCAGAATGTGCTAATAGGATGAAGCTTTTATTTAACCCTTAAATAGTTATGTTTAAAAAATAAACAGCCAAAGATATAAATGAATCTACGTATTATTTGCATGTTATACATGATGAATGTTACAGGGCTTCCTGGAGCAACTGAAGGACTTGCTGAGCGACTCCAACCCCATGGTGGTGGCTAATGCCGTCGCAGCCCTGTCGGAGATCAACGAGGCCAGTGTCAGTGGGCACCCCCTGGTGGGTCAGTATACTCACAATCTAAATCTATCACCGGAAACGTGCAACAGAATTAGTTGTACATATTTTATGATTTAAACCGGTGTTTTTTTTTTTCAGTTTTGTACACTTTTTTTAAGTAATGAGGGTCTATGAAATACTGTTGAGTAAAAAATATTTTTTTTGGTGCTTATTCGTAGCATAAAAAATATTTTTAAGTTTGTAATTTTGAATTCCCGCAAATCGGTCGTTGCACTGGCCACGCCTCTATTACGTCACGATTCATGTTAATTTTGAACCTATTCATAATTGTTCAAAATTTTATAGAACATCCTCACTAATCTTGATGTCATAATTATCAATGCCAAACATGTCGCATTTTTTCAGTGACATGTTTTTTCCTAATTTCTTTTTTTAAGTAATGTATGAAAACATTTCTCCAAAATATCCGTATTAATTTTGAAAATACAACTAATTGTTCTAAATCCATTTCGTATCTTTTTATCGGTATTCGTAGTATGTGATATTTTCCTATTTACTGAGGTCCAGTTGCTTCAAAAAATATTGCGTTCATGTGAAAGAATTGTTAAGTTTTTTTCCAATACAGGCAAAACGGACCGGTTTAGTTTTGCATGTTTCAAAACATAACAAAAATTTAATTTCAACATCACTTTAATTTATTTCTTTCGATGCAACTCCCACGCACAGATTAAACTTACGTGGGATTTTTTCTCCTATCATATAATCCTATTTTCTATATCGTCAGTGATATTGCATTACCACGTAACTTGTTTTTTTAGGGAAAATATTTAATTACGATAAATTCATTAAAATGGACCAAGAGCCGTTGTTTTAAATTATTGCTATTTTTATTCTAAATAATGATAGTTTTTCTGATACTCCAGCGATATTTTTGGTCGATTTAAATCCTTAGTAATATATTAACAGAACGCTAGGTTAGTTCAATTAATGGGACTCTATTAACCTCCCATTGTAATACGGTCCCTGATATTAGTTAATCTTATCTATTCTGTCATTCGCATTGAATGAATAATGTTGTCGCAGAGATGAACGCTCCGACCATCAACAAGCTGCTGACGGCCCTGAACGAGTGCACCGAGTGGGGGCAGGTGTTCATCCTGGACTCGCTCAGCAACTACTCGCCCGCCGACGCCCGCGAGGCGCAGAGCATCTGCGAGCGCATCACCCCGCGCCTGGCCCACGCCAACGCGGCCGTGGTGTTGTCGGCCGTCAAGGTAGATAATAATAAATAACAAATCATTAATATTTTAAGCATTAACTTTCTAGTCAAACATTTTACTAAATGTTATTAAATATTTATATATAACCACTTGTCGACTTTTCGATGTCTGCCGGTTTCGATACGTACCTGTCTCTTCGTTCCATACCTACTAAACTCACACCCCTCCCTTCATCCCTCCCTCTTTTTTCAACTATTTCTCCCGCAACATCAAACATCTTCATAACCTTATATTATATAACAACATACTATGGTGAAGGTGTATAGTGGGTTTTGCATGTTGGTTTAATTGGTGTCCCGACTAAGAGGCGGGTATGTCTCGAAACCAATAAACATAGAAAAGTCGGTAAGTGGTTATGTAGGCTTCATAGTCTATAGTCGATGACACACACGTGTTAAATTAGTTCACCCGAAGTAGACCAATGACCGACGATGCAATGTCATCATTTTCTATCGAATCCAATACAACTTATATTGTAACTCTAGCAATATTGCACATAAAAACGGGATCGTCGCCCTGCAGTACATTCACATCGTCCCTACTATGAAGAAATGAACTACAAAGGAATATGGTTTATAAAGAGACCACAGGACGCAGCCAACATCAGTCAGTCCGTTCAGTTAGTCGGCAGCTCGACGACGTCACTCAGTTCCAGCATGTAGTTCAAGTGCAGTCTCTTCAACCCATCATCGATGTAACACTCGTCCGACATAATTCAGTCACAATATTCGCCATGTAATGAATACGCATCAAACAGCAACCTCGTGTCTCCTTGTCAATCTCTAACTGGGGTAGGAACTCCAACCAAACCCTCAACTACTCATTCCTACAGTTATATACGAATATTTAATAACATTTAGAATAATAATAAGAAATGAGTATATTGTCGGGTTTCTGAACTGCCATATAATAAAGTAAGTAAAGCAGGCGTTTGTGGCTTCGACAACGCTGGCCAATGGCGGTGCGCCGGTCGGTACCGGGGAGTAACAGAATTACGATCTATTGTTCTGAATTTTGATATTATTTATGTTTTTTTATGATAATCTAGTAGGGTAGACACTGCTTATTTGCCTTTATGGAGCGGCAATTGGTGTGTACTTTGTTTTTCATGTAAGTATTGTATCCAAGTAGGTATACTCATTCCGAGATCGAGAAGATAGACGCGAGAGGTGATAGTAAAGTGATCCAATTATGTATCATAAAATAAATAAAAATGACTTTGTTGCAAAGTTATTGCTTCAAATATAAAATTTATATTTAGATCCTATTGTAATTTGAATAAATATCAGGTGGTAAGATTTAAGATTGAAACCACTTTAAAATCTAAATAAAAGAAGTGAATATTAGTTCAAATCAGTTTGTTTTAATTGTGCTGAATCCAATGAAAACACACATTTAATTTTTGAAAATAATATCCAAATAATGTCTTTCGGACTAGCAGTTAGCAGTTAGTTACTAGCACGGTCTGTAAGTCCAATTTTTGGCCACCTTTTCCTTACGAATCCGGCGTTGTTTCCAAAATGATGTTAGTTATATTGGCTTCCAATGCTTGAAGAGTTGTTGGTTTGCTTCCATCGCTGGATCGTGAAGGCCTGTTATTAACCGGACCATTTCTGGAAATAATGTTGTCACCAAACTTGTCACGAAGAGCTCTATATTTTTAGCAAACTGAACACTGATTTTTAGTAAATTTTCAAAATTTGTGTGTTAACAAAAAGAGTGTTAACTTGAGTATTGTTACAGAGCTCAAATGTAAAAAACTAAACTATCGTCTTTTATTTATTTATTTATTGTGGATAACTTATATAGCGCCATTTTCGTAATAAAATACCTCAAGGGCGCTTTACATGGTGATTCTACTGTTAAGTTAATTTAATTGAAGCTTTAAATTTGTAATTTGATTAAAATAATTTATTTTGTTGTCACGTGCTACGGATTTATTCAAATGATTTAGAGAACAAGTGGGTTTTAAGTTTTTTCCGAAACATCACTTCACTTTCACAGCCTCGCACCCCTGCTGGGAGAGCATTCCATGCCATAGGGCCTGCGACCGCAAATGCGCGCTCACCAAATTTAGTGCGCTGTTTACTAGTTATATCACAACATTTAATGAAATTACTGCTCTTCAAGGTAATTGCGCCTAATTTAAGAGCCAAATCGCCAAATCAAAAATATGAATTTGAGATTTTTTCACAATGTGCTAGTCCTTATTACATAAAAACTCATTTTCCTGAAAATACCTGTTTACTATTTCGTATTGATCTAAAAATGCCAACACCTATTAACGTGTTATTGGTGTCGTCAGGTTCTGATGAAGTTGATGGAGATCCTGGCGGGAGACACGGACTTCTGCGCCGGGCTGTCCAAGAAGCTCGCCCCCCCTCTGGTGACGCTGCTCAGTGCGGAGCCCGAGGTGCAGTACGTGGCCCTCAGGAACATCAACCTCATCGTGCAGAAGAGGCCCGACATCCTCAAGCACGAGATGAAGGTATTACCACCCCACTCTCATCTATTCATTATCTATGTGATACCTTTAAAATGTATGGGAAATCAATATATGATGGAGTCACCATAATTAAATCTGTAGAAAATGCTAATCTGGGAACAGTCACAGTATAACATCACATACAAATAATATAATCACTAGATCCTCAACACAAAGACAACTTTAACAAATACAAACTAATACCACTTTCGGACAAAGGGATTTTGAGTATTATTCAATTAAAATCTATAACCCACTTCCACTATATATTAAAACAATAAGAAGTAACGAGAAAATGTTCAAAAAAGCCATAAAAAAATGGATAGTGGAGCTAGGTAGAAGTAAAATGGATTGTCCCATTCGCCCAAACCAATATTGAATCAACTGCTCTACAAATGTAAAGCTTATGTTATGTTTTTGTTCTTTCGTTGTGAGTTTTGTAACATAAATAATATAGATGTACATAAATTAATTATAAACTTAGTGTTTAAAACTGTCTTCTTTGTTTATTCTCAAATTTAAAAATATTTCAAACAAACGTATTTTACATAGAATTAAGAATATTTCAGAAACCGCATACGCACATCAAACAGAAGGCGACTCAACTACTCATAAATGAGTAGGTTTACGTTTTGACCCATTAGTTTCTTTGTAGACGTCGCTCAGTACGCAACTCCTGATTTGAATTCAACTATGCCGTGTTATGTCCTTTTAAAGTGTAGAAATACTGCTAGGATCTTAAAGAAACAGGATGCAATCACATTTCATGTGTAATTAGCAAATGAATGTGAATCAAGTTGGGGTAGAGTGGTATTCAAACCACGAACCTTTGATCCGTGAGTCTGGGACACTAGCCACGGGACCATAACCCAATTCAAAATGGATATAGTTACCAATCAAGTATAGCATTGTTAATTTTGTTGTTGCAACCGGCGACAGATTCTCGGTTTCCGGGATAGCCATGTTTTTCGACGTTTACAAGGTTCACATCTTTAAAATGTCAGAAACACTCACCGGCCTGAACTTGTGACATCATGGGTGGTGTAAATTCGAAGTTTGAAAGGAGATTTAAAAATATATATTTATTTTTTTGGGTTACTTTGAAAGTCTATTAACAAATAAAAAAATCGCGAAAAACCACTGAACTTCCTCATTGTCATAAAATATTGTTCGTAAACAAATAAATATGTAGTGGATTGTATGGCATATTGAAGTGTCTCGTTCTTTCTTAGGTCTTCTTCGTAAAATACAACGATCCGATATACGTAAAGTTGGAGAAGCTGGACATTATGATCCGGCTGGCGGCGCAGAGCAACATCGCGCAAGTTCTTGGCGAACTGAAGGAGTACGCAACCGAGGTGGACGTCGACTTCGTCCGCAAAGCCGTTCGGGCCATCGGCAGATGCGCCATCAAGGTAAGCATTCTCCCATCTGTTCTCAAGTATTATTGTGTGCATTTTCCCTCGATGATATTCTCAGTCAATGTGTCCCTCACATACCCGAAAACCGTTTTAAAGACCGAGGGTGTTCCTATCAGTTTCACTCTCGCTAAAAAAATATGGTGACTTTATTTTTTTAAGCTCAATTTCATCAACCACGATTTTCATTTCAATTTGACTGTTTTCAACGCTCCTTTCACTGTGAGTTTGGCGAATCATACGGAGGACTTGTGTTGCATATTGTCATTCTTCCTCACTAACAAATTGCAAATACACAAACAGTAGCAAAAGTTGTTAACTCTTTAAAGGTTGTGTTGAAAAATTCCTTCGCAAACGGTGCTGTATCATCGTGTTACAAGCAAAGGATGGGATGTTTTGAAATACATGTATGTAAACCTGAAAATTTTACTGTTAAATAATCTATTTTCCATAATTTATAAAACTAATAATGTGATTAAATTATATTGCCTGCAATAGCAAAATATGACTTCATTATTTGAAAATAAAAAGATATATCAAGCTGTGCATTCTATCTAGTCTTAGGTAAAAACTTATGTCAATGCGCTTTATGCTTTTAATTTTAACAAAAATGGCGCTATATAAATTATCTAAAAGGGTTAATTCACTTTTAAATTCAGTAACAACAATCCATTTCCGTTTATGGCATTTTATATAAATTTAATAACATCAATACAAACGTGTTTGTCCGCGATCAGGTGGAGCCATCGGCCGAGCGCTGCGTGTCCACCCTGCTGGACCTCATCCAGACCAAGGTGAACTTCGTGGTGCAGGAGGCCATCGTGGTCATCAAGGACATCTTCCGCAAGTATCCCAACAAGTACGAGAGCATCATCAGCACGCTTTGTGAGAACTTGGACACGCTGGACGAGCCGGAGGCGCGCGCCTCCATGGTGTGGATCATCGGCGAGTACGCCGAGCGCATCGACAACGCTGACGAGCTGCTCGACTCGTTCCTCCAGGGCTTCGAGGACGAGAACCCTCAGGTAATTTCCTCTTGCACATTTTTGTTTGTGTATTCGTATTTTCTTTATTCGAGGTCATAAGTTGCGCAATAGTGAGCAAGTTCACCTACCCGGGCTCCGGTCTAATAGAGAACAATAAGGATCCAGCGGAAATTAGAAAAAGACTCGCAGCAGCCAAAGTACTTTTCTTTTCTATCAGTCTGATGTTTCTTCTCCAGGTGCAACTCCAGCTTCTGACAGCCGTGGTGAAGCTGTTCCTCAAGCGACCGGCCGACACCCAGGAGCTGGTGCAGCAGGTCCTCAGCCTGGCCACACAGGACTCCGACAACCCCGACCTCAGGTATGTGCCTCAATACTGTCTACAAGGGCTGCGATTACAAACGCCGTCTTCATCGGCACATATTGAGATGGTATACTTAACTTTTCTACTACCTTTAGCTTCCTCGGTATGGTGAATTTTGATCTACTAACATGTCAATACTTGTTTTCATTACGTCATTTCAGACATCACATGATCAAATTTAATATATAAGTAGCACTGAAACTTTACTCCACGTTCAACGCTGAATTCCGATTAAAGTATTTCTCTTTCGTATTTGAAATTGCCTTCTGTGATGAAAAGTAGCCACTTCAAAATGATTTTCAATTTTGTGATAACATTAGCTAGTGCTTTTAATAACACCTAAATGTCAGTATGCCCTATCCTAATTATATTATATTATTCTGTAGTTACTCCATGTGCCATTACTTCCTTACGGAATCAAATCTACAGGAAAATATGCAAATCTGCATTCTTTGGTCAACGTTGATGATTGGACCTGTATTGTTTCAGAGACCGGGGGTTCATCTACTGGCGCCTGCTGTCCACAGACCCCGCGGCGGCTAAAGAGGTGGTGCTGGCTGACAAGCCGCTCATCAGTGAAGAGACGGACCTGCTGGAGCCCACTCTGCTGGACGAACTCATCTGCCACATCAGCTCCCTCGCCTCCGTGTACCACAAGCCCCCCACCGCCTTTGTGGAAGGTCTGTATGCGATGCGGTCATGAGTGCCGATAATAATAACTCTCTGATACGATCCCTTCGAATTCACAGAGAGAGCGACAGTAAAACCTGTAAAGTTTAGTTGAGTGCGGCTAGGAATAGCAGGCTCCGCATTCAACAGTATGAAGGCTGTCTGATATTTACTTGGTGAAAACCAAATGCCGCCTATATAACGCCTGCATAACACCTGTTCTTCTCTACGGATGCGGATCGTGGCACCTCACTGGGCACATAATATACTGAGTTTTGAGAATAGATGTCTCTGAAGAATATTGGTTGTGTGGTAGTTTGTCTTTGTAAGGAATGAAAAAATAGGAGAAGGGATGCATCCAATTCCGGTGACAACTGTCATCTCGCGGAGGCCACTCGTTGGCTGGGCTGTATACTGCAGATACCTCCTGAGAGCCCTAACCACGCTTGCCTACTTTACGAGACATCAGGTTCTCAACGTCCTAGATGTCAACTGCTGAGTGTTCGTCGGCTATTCGTGTCAGAACTGCGGGACGCGAACCTGACTTGCGAGGATGCGCAGGAGCTGGCAGTCTACAGAGATGCCTAGAGGATCTTTATGTACACCAAATGCTCCAACTAGGGAACGGACATGGAATGGTGATGTAGTCATTACACAAGAAAAAAAATTTATATTTTAAATAAAAAAATGTAATATTCATATGCAATTGATTAAATTATTTATAGTTGGAGTCAAAAGTGATAATATTTTTTATATAATTACTAAAAAGTGAAAAAACTATTAGCCATGCTCCCAGTGTGGGCAAATGAACCGTCCCTGACAAAAGTTGGACCTCTACTAACTGGCTTCTAGGAGAAGTACTAAAAACTTTTCTGGTCACATGTGTGACACGCGAAATTGTCTCTCGCTCCGGAATATTCATGTATTATCGAGAGCGAGACCTAAACCTCAACCCATTATTTATTTTATTTATGGAGCTATCAAAGTTATGTGTTTTTACAAACTAGTATGTGTTACATATTAAACGGTCATTAGTATCTTGATTGAAGTGAAGACGTTTCTAGCTTCCCCCAGACTTTCTGGCAACACGTAGAATACTTTGAAACCTTTGCAAAACAGGTTGTTGCAAGTCTGCCCCATCTTAGGAAGCCCGAAATTGTGTTCACTTCTCGTGCGAACCTTCGATCGAGACTTCGCCCGTGTTTATAGTGTCTGTCCTTCCCCCAGGTCGCGGGGCCGGAGTCCGCAAGTCGCTGCCCGCGCGCCAAGGGTCCGCGGACGAGCACCACTCGGAGAGAGCCGCTACGGTCATACCTAACCAGGTTAATACTGTAAACCTCTTCCGTGATGTGAGAAACACCTGCCTTTATTACCTTGAAATTTAAAACATTTATACTCAGTACGGGACAATACAGAATACGGGACAATAGAAATCCCGAAATTATGTCCCCGCAATTTGTTTTCTCGCAATTTTCACACAATTTTTGTAGTCCCATTGAATTTTGAATGTTTTAGTACATTAAAAACCCAGCTTTACGTTATTTTCTCACAATTTACATGGGAGATATTTTCAATCCGTACTGAAAACTGATAGCTCGAGAGTCCAACTTTTTTATAGAAATAATTTTCAAGACAATTTAATTTATTTTGCGAACATTTATCGGCGCCATTTTCGTGTTTTTGACAACCCAAGATTCAAAAGTCTGAAGTTAGTCTCTAATTGTTATACCAACTTATTGGTCAGAAAAAAATGAAATCCCCGCTGAAAACTGACAACACAAGAGTCTGAAGTTAGTCTCTCACATTCAGTTAAATTGATAATTGAAATTATTGCCGTCATTTTTGTGTTTTTTTTATTGCAATTTCGCAAACAGTTTATTGTGTTTTACGAACATTTATTTTCGCCGTATGAATATGATATTCAAATGGTTGCAATAAAAAATTGGTTCAAACATTGCTGCATAATTTATTTATTTTTAAATAATTTGCTGAATTAATTTTTCTCACTACATTTACATTTTTTTTTGTCAGTTCCTTAAAAAACTTAATTTTAGGGTTTTAATGTACGAATGTAGATGTGAAATCGCATGTCCGAATAACAAATTAATCTAATGCAAAAATGAATGTACGTACTATTAATTGAATTAAAAAAATCTTTTTTCTGAAATAATAAAACCACTATCATAGAAAATCTATTCAGTACTATGAATATACACACAGAACGAATTGAAAAAAAAAAGCGATTATTTGGAATTTTTTATTCAGTAATAGAAGCGGATATTTTAGCAGATAGTATGGAATAATATTTTAGTTATCGATGAATTTGCAAAACAGCTGCTTTCGTCTCGTGAAAAAATGTTGCCAATGGCGTTGTGCTGGTTTCAGGAGTCTCTGATCGGAGACCTGCTGTCCATGGACATCGGAGGCCCTCCTCCCGGCCCCGCCCCCACAGCGCCCGCACCCTCCTCCACCATCGACCTCCTCGGGGGAGGTCTGGATGTACTGGTAATCCATCCTTCAATTTAGTTAGAAATCAAACACGGTTCTGAAAATTATATAAGACCAAATAATTATAAGCTCATTTGCCTACCATACGATAGATCTCGGGTTCAATTCCCGTCATGGTTGACAAAATATTTTTTAACTGCACTATTTTGTAGTCCCTGGGGTGCTATCCTGAACCACTCTCGTGGCACGAGAAAACAGTTTTTCTTGTGTATTTTGTATGTAAATACACGAGATAATTCGGCCACGAGAGTGTTTGGAACACCAGCCTTGGAGTGGCACTTGAAGGATAAGATTGATTATCTTACTTAAAATGTGTGTGAAATGACACCCCATTTGTAAAATATAGAGCTATTAGAAAAAATATTTCTTTCAATTTTATAGTGCTCAAATAATAACCCTGACAAAAAATATCGTAGCTATAGTAAAGTTACCCAGAAATTTGATTTGCTATCTCTTTTTCAAATTGTCGAGGGCAATGTAATTTTTAGTAAATCTGAAATGCAGATAGCAAGGGAAAAATGCGGTTTTGTCTGTTTCGAGTTAGGTGAAAGAAAGTCTCTCGTTCTAGTTGGGCGGGATATCGGAACCCGCGGGCGGCAATTCCGGCCTGCTGTCGGACATCTTCGGGGGCGGAGCGCGCGCTGCGGACGGGGGCCCGGAGCCCACCGTGGCCCCGCGCGTGTGCTGGCTGCCGGCGGACAAGGGCAAGGGCCTGGAGCTGTGGGGCTCCTTCTCGCGGCGCGGCGGCCAGCCGTGCATGGAGCTGCAGCTCACCAACAAAGCCATGCAGCCCATGACAGCCTTCGCTATACAACTCAACAAGAACAGGTACGAGTCCGAGATAAAAGCCGCAGCTACTGTAGATGTGAAGGTAGCTGCTGATGAAGGTCCAAAGATGTGTTACAAATTATCTTCTATCTGTGTTCAGCAAGTTCATTTAGTCAGAGCCAAATATCGGCAGCATAATGATTGTTTTTAAAAGTCGGTTGAAACTAGGTACATATATCGAAGAAAACTATATATTTTTGTCCTCGATTGTTCAGTACTTTTCGTTAAATCTAATAATTAATCTTTTAATTATCTTTTAGGTAGTTGCGGCTGTTGTTAAGTCTAACCCGACATTGTCCATCTTTTATGACTTGCTTTCAAACTGGACTGACGGACCCTCTTGCCTAAACAGGCTTCTTCGAGACTGCCCTAAAACAGAATGTCGTGTTTCAGTTTCGGCTTAGTGCCCGTCGGAGGACTCAACGTGGGAGCGCTGCAACCATCCCAGAGTAAGGAGATCAGCGTTCCCCTGGCGGTCACGGGGCCCGTACAGCGTATGGAGCCACTCAACAATCTCCAGGTGACTTATTTCCTTCGTAAACTTTATAATGAATTTACATCGCTCAAGCTGCACATCGTCGTTGTAAAACTGCAACTCCCAAACTTACTTTTTTTCATGGGAGATCAAGAACAGTTTTTACTTCAGTAGCGAATTGCAGGTTTTTTTATAGAACACACGAATAGATTATTTGAAGTCCTAACAGAAAACGCCGTTTTGTAGACTTGCGAGTTTTACAAGTTAGAGTGATGATATTATTTTAAGAAATCATAAAAGATGTGGACAAGTGCGAGATGCCATTTTTAATTTTATTTAAAAGAATGTATTTTATCAGAATTTAAATTGTGTCTTTAACTATACCGATGATTATTATTATTACTTGCCATAAATACAGTGTACAGGTGTTGCATACTCGAGTATATAGAAAGATGGGACAGTAATGTCATTCATTATTATTTTATTATTTGGAAAACTACCCACAGTAAAATGACTAAATGTGTTTGATGGTCCGTTTGTCGCAGGTGGCCATCAAGAACAACGTGGACGTGTTCTACTTCGCGTGCCTCGTGCAGCCGCCTTGGGTGTACTTCACGGAGGACGGCCAGGTGGACAAGCGCGTGTTCCTGGCCACGTGGAAGGAGATCCCCGCCGCCAACGAGCTGCAGTACGGCCTGCGCGGGGTGACGGCCTCTGCGGACGCCGTGGCGGCGCGCATGGCGCGGCACAACGTGTTCACCATCGCCAAGCGCAACGTCGAGGGCCAGGACATGCTGTACCAGGCGCTCAAGCTGACCAACAGCATCTGGGTGCTGCTGGAGCTGAAGCTGCAGCCCGGCAACCCCGACGCCACCCTCAGCCTCAAGTCTCGCAGCGTGGAGGTCGCCCCCCTCGTCTACCAGGCCTACGAGGCCATTCTCAAGTCTGTTTAATGCCGAGGAGCTGACACACGTCTCCGTTACATGTCCGCATCACGGCAATGAGGAAATTCAGCGCTACGGAAAATTGGATATAAATAATGTTTTCTCACACGCCGTAAAAATTAGAGCAATCGAACGGCGAAGATTCTCAAAAATGTACAAAAAAATTATAAACTACTTGTTTACAATAATCAATCAGTTGTGGCAGCCGGCTACAGATTTTCGGTTTCTGGGGTAGCTATGTTTTCAGCGTTAAGCGGGTGCAAATAATTTGTTTTTAGAATCGTACGGGGTTTAACTTTTTAATGTCAGAAACACTCACCGGCTTGAACTCACGATATCACGGGTGCTGGAATTACGGTGGGGATTTTCAAAATTACAAAACCTTAAAAAATCATTGCAATGAAATACGATACATGAAAATAAAATATTTCTTGGCTCGGTTCGACAGTCTATTGACAAATAATAACAAACCACTGAACTTCCTCGTTGTTTGTGTGCGATCAACTTCTTCTAAAGTTTCAACTAATTTATTTCAAATGAATACAAATTTAGTGTTCGAGTTATTATTTTTTTAGTTAATTGACAATATTTTGTTTTTCTTGTTGTTAGTTTTCTGCATAAGATAATTCCAGATCGCTCCATCTGAATGAGAACTACAATTTGTCTTGTATCAAAATATTGTAATTCAAAATTACGGTATGCAAAGCTCATCGTTTTTAAACTTTTGTGTTGATATATCTGTGCCTCAGAGGCAGACGGATGCAAATCCAGAATTTGAAGAGATGACACTTCAATTGTCGTATCCAGTTTATAATCATGTCCATTGATTTTGAAGAAATGCAAGTCTTATAATGAAAAAACCAATGTATTAAAATACCGAACATACAAATTTATGTTCTGAACTGTTAGAAAACGGAAAGTAGATTATTTAGGCTATTGTTGAACATTTGATGTTTGGATTTGCATCCGTCTGCCTCTGAGGTACAGATATTTAGTTTGACCACATTAAATTTTTAATCCTCTGTGACAAACAGTAACCTGGATCCTCTGTTACATCATTAAACTTTGGAAAATGAAACTAACTGAATCGAACAACTCAAAAACAACTACAACAAATAGCAATTAAAAAAATATTTTCTTAATACAATAGGTACTCCTAGTATTACTGCTAAAAATCTCATTAATAATTTAAAATGTTCCCACAGACTTTTTACTGTAAAATTTTAGTTATTTTTAAATGTCAATCAAGTCTTAGTTTATGATTTATGTTATGTATATTATTTTTAATGGTTTTTGTATGCAAAATTTACAAATATTTTTCTTATCAATTTCAATTTGATGCCCAGCTGTCGTTCCATACAATAGAATGTTCCTTTACTGTTTTAGTAGAAAGGTCTCAATATATTGAAAAATGACATCATTATTTGTCAAATGGTGAAACTACTTGTACTTGTTACATAATATGTATAAGTTTATCGGTCTCAGCTAGATTTTTACCCGACATAGACGAAAAAATATTTTGTATTTCATATGTACTAAAGAAATTATTTGAAACATGTTATTTTTTAATGAATTTAAAATTATTTTTATCTTTTATACATACATACATACATATTTTTTTTATAAACACGGTTTCTCAAACTGATAATACATCCACAAAGTTCATGAAACTTTTGTAATTTCTTACATATCACCCTAACATGTGAAACTTGGATGTCCGCAAATGGTTAAAAATTATATACATATTGACATTTTCTATAATCTTATGTATTCCTTAAAATATTTTTTAAAAACTTCGCTACTGAAGTAAAAACTGTTTTTACTCTCTCCTGAATAAAAGCTAGTTTGGGACTTTCGAGTTTTACAATTAGTCCGATACGTTTATTCAATCAATTAGTTTGATTTCATCAAAATATATTTTAAACTTTCCTGAAATATCATTTAAAAAGAAGACAGGAATTTGCTCCGAAACAAACAAACCAGTCAGACCCAAACTGTCAAAATAAAAAACAAACTTTTCTGTGTCATGCCGGCTACCAATATAAGCAGAAAAAAGAAGACAATCTTAGGGATACGTGAGTAAATAAATCTTAAATTTCATGAACACCCAAGCTGAAGAGTTAACGTACAATTTTCCGTAAATATTACTATATTATTTTCTAATATTACCTTTTAATAACTGAGTAAAAGGATTCGAAATATTTAGTATCTTTTAACACTATTAATTTTTGTGAAAATCAGATGCTTCAAATTCAAAATAACATTTTTCAGTTTGTTTTGTCTTTTCTAAATGTAAAATCTACTCTCTTCAACTTCTGTCGGCATGTATTAATAATTTAATCCCCAAACAGATTGCATTGCGTATCAACAGTTGAAATGGAGTTCCATGTCTTACAGATAATAAATACTTCCTGTTCTAGATACAAACAAAACAAAATGTTTTAATTTAAGAAAATTTAGTACTTTTAAGTGCGGTAAATAGTTTTTGACGGAACAATTGGAAAAAGTATAAAAATATTTTCAATGCTTCTTCTGGCTTTCTCTACGAATTCCCATCTCCATATTTGTGCGCACATTAAGTCAGTCCGATGAGTTGGTCGAATCCCTCGAGTAACGTAGTACATCTCATGTATACAACACGTTCTATATTTGATAAGTCTTGTTACGGTGCAACGGGAGCCGCGGAAAGTTGGGTTATATTCCTCCATCATGTCGCTGTATAGTTAACGATGTTTATAATGTTACTATTAATTTTATTTGTAAGTTAGGTTTAAAATGTATAAAAATAATATTATATAAATATGTACCTAAAGCTTTGGATATTATACTATTCAAAATGAATTTATCTTTTTATTTATTATTTATATTTGTTAATTATATCGCAATCTTAGTTCTGAAAATATCATATTGTTGTTTCCACTGCAAAATGGCAAAAAAAATAGTTATTTTAGAAAATATTCAATATATGTATGTACACCTACATACAAATACTCTTTTTGTGATTTATTTAACATATAATTTATTTTTTTAAATAGTTATAAATGCATGTCTCGTGGGTTGCATTTCATTTTGCAATGGATACGACGATATATATTAAATAAAAACACGTGAAATGTATAAAATATCTGTATTCTTTTTATAGACAGCCATTTTTATAGAAAACACATCTACTTATTCAAAAATATTAATAGTAATTTATAATTTACAAAACTATTTCACACTAACAACGGGACAATATAATATTTAAGTAACCGAGAAAAGGAAACGTCGTTACAGCACTCGGGAGGATTATAATAAATATTTACAGAATGTCTATTCACATTGGTAACAAAATTTAAGCGAAAAATAACATAAATTAAACGAAGCTAAAATTTCTTAACGTTCAAAACAAATGCGAGTATATTTTACCAAAATTTCAAAATAAAAACGTGTCAAAAATATTATACATACAATTTCTAATTTAACTGTACAATAATTAAAGTATTCTATAGCACAACACCGACTATCCGCAGAACGGAATCTGGGACACTTGACGCACTTTTCATAGTCACAAATATCTTCAACAGGCAACACAAAAATATATTCTATTTTAAATGCATTAGAAATTGAGGAAACGCGTGTTTTGTATTTACAGTTACCGCTTCCTGAAAACGATACAGGGGGAGAATAACGGGAACACCGCTCGTAAAGACGGGGGTTGCTACTCGAGCTTCGAGATGTGCCATCGTAAAGTTTGCCATTTCAAACGGTAAACGTACTCTGAACGTTTTATCATACGAGCACCGTGTTTAGCTGCTTTTCTGAATTCAACCGTGGTTGCACTTCGTTACAGGACGAATTTTGTGAAGGTCGTCTAAAATCGGCTGTTGTGCCAGAAAAAATCCACACTTTGCGTGAACTGATATTGCAAGATCGTCATGTGACACACTGTGAGATTGAGACATGCTCGGGCATTAGTTCCACTCGCATGCATTCAATATTGCACTAACATTTGGTCATCAAAAAGATTTGTTCGCGTTGGATACCGCATAATTTGACAATCGCTAAAAATGTTTAAAAAATTCGTGATACAAGATCGTGACAGGCGACGAATCATGGATCTATGCATATAAACCCGGGTCTTTCAAGACGAGCCAAATCCAACAAAAGTTGTTCGCACACGAAGCACTTTGAAGCCACCGTTCCATTAGAGCAACGTAGAACGGTCAATTCTGAATGGTACACCATCGTTTGTTTGCCAGAAGTGTTGGGAAAAATAAGGGAAACCAATTGCGGAAGACGAATCATTCTCCACCACGACAATGCAAGCTGTCACACATCAAACAAGTGAATTTTTGAGCATTCAAAACATCGAATTGATAGGTCATCAGCCTAACAATCCTGATTTGGCACCCAATGATTTTTTCTTATTCCTGCTTATCAAAAATAAATTGCGAGGTCAACGTTTTTCGATGCCTGAAGAAGCGGTTGATACGTTTAAATCGCATGTTTGGAAGGTACCTCAAAACTACCAAAGGTACCAGACTAGAAAAAGAGCTTCGAAAAATGGTTCAAACGCATGCAAAAGTGTGTTGATCTTCAAGGAGAATATTTTGAAAAACAATAAAGCCATTTTCGATTATAAATATTTGTTTTTACTTGTCTATCTCAAAACTTAAGTAGCAACCCTCGTATAAATCTCTCTTCGTAAGAGTTAAACAATTCATTACAATAAATACGTGTATACACATATGTGTAAAGAAATATTGCCAGTACGAGTGACACAGAGAAGTGTCGCAATATATCGACGATAAAATGGCTAAGTGATTGACTTTTCTCAGTTTTAAGCTGGGTCGCATTCACATAAAAAACCCTCATGCGTGACTTTCATAAAATCAACAGATTTGTATCACAAAATTGGATTTGTTTTTACAAATCTTTAGATATGCATAAAAATCTACATAGCCCTAACATAACACCTCTTATCTACATTGCTTCGGAAACGATTAGAAATAAATAAAAGTTATGTTCATTTTTCATTTAACATGTTCGCGGTTATGCCAGCTACAGCCATCAAAATCGTGTCACATTTAGACGGTTTTAAAAAGACGGCGAAATACATGAGACATGAGGTAATATGGTAGGAGATATTGTGTTCCTATAAAAAACAGTCAGCAACAAAAATATCCCAGTTGTTATTTGAATAAAGTTTACGTCAAACCATCAACTTACAATGTGTCCGTATAAATGGATTCTACGAAAAAAATCCAGCAAAATCATTTAGCCTTTTAATCGACGATATGGTTTTAATTTTAGAGTAATAATTTGCTCCTGCTTAAAAATAAGCCCTTTACTTTTAAATAGAGAAAAAGCGTTCTAAATTTTTGGTTTGATTTTTAGTTTAGCAACAAAGTGTAACGGACGGTTTCGGTTTGCGCTCACCCGAGTACATATGGCCCGTTGTATCGCTGTAAACCGTAGCTTACTTCGTAGTTGATAATCATAAAATGATTTTTGTTTGTATGGGTGAGTCATTAGCAGGAGGAATATGATTACTCTTTAAGGTTTGAGTACATATATTTGACGTATTTATTGTAATGAAGTAATAGTGATCAATTGTGGGAATTAAGAGTTATCTTTTTAAATAACGGCATTTTTAAAAGCAAATTTTATAATCAACTAGAAAAATTCACAATTATAATTTAGCTACGTTACACACCATCCATGAGATCCCGGGATCGATTCCCGGCAAATTCAACATGAAATATTTACACATATTCAATGTTTTTATAATTTTTATTGCAATATTTCGTAGTCTCTGGACTGACACCCGGAGCGTTAGACTGATCATCTCGTTTTCATTAACAAAAAAATAACGAGATACACTGCGAATTGTATAATACCTCGGCATAATAATTCCTTCCCTATTATTAATAACTAAAATATCAAATATATTGAAATGAATTAAATGTAATTATCGGATGCCACAAGGAACAGTTACGTTACAAAAGTAATTGGTGTTATAAATAAAATATACAAAGCAATAGAAAATCTCAAGGCGCTTTAATTATCCAATCGTAATATTGGTAGAATATAGAGCTTAATTATGAAAAGTACCGACAATTTTCAGAATGGTTCGCAATCTTTCGATTCTTAACCTCTTCTCCGCGCGTGGCACTCGTAAATGCCACACCGTGAGATGTCACGGAACTACTCCGCGGTAATTAATGTAGGGGCAGAGAGGGGATCACCGTCACGGAACGCCTATCTCTCTCGGAATGCAACGAGCCGCTTGTGTACGGCAAGGATAAGCGTGTGTATAGTCAGCGTTCACAAAAATAAGCGAGACGTTACAAAAACTCATGGTCATACAAATAAAAAAAAATAGCATGGTTTTATACTCGAGGTATCTTGATGCACCGAACAATATATTAAATAAAAAATACATGTTTACGGTTCTGTTTGCATTTTGTGTGACAGTACGCCTTCCGAGAGCATATTCTCGGTTTGCAAAATACAAATAGAACTTAATAGGTGTAGCGAGGAATTTTCCAATATTTTTTTTGTGGGAAGATATTTACAGACAGACACCTAATACTTACAAATCCAGTACGCGAAAACAGCACTAACTAAAGAGCATATCCGACACTGTATTTTGTACAAATTTAAAGGAAAAAATTAAAATAAGGTGTCTGAACCGATAAAAGTTTGGTAGAAACATTTTAAGGGCAATAATTTCTCTCTGATCGACAACCAAACAGAAATCGCTACAGTGGTCAACTGTTCAATTGAAGCGACGGGATCGAACGATTCACAGGTCGTGGAAGACGGCCAGCCGAATTGCTCCAATCAATCATCAAGCCACACATCCATTCGTCGATACATTGAGGACACGGTGCCGCTTGGTTAGGAAGTTTTAAAGTGTCCGGATTTTAGCCCAGACCTTGCTTTCTTCTGACGACCGCTGGTTCAGATCGATGCAAAACGCCTCAACAGGTACAAATGTTCTAACAATTTAAGAGATACAAAAATGGGTCGATGATTTCATCGCATCATTAACTTTCTTTTCGCATGGAATTCATATGGCCCCTGATAAATGACGCAAAGTCATAGATGAGTTTTTATATAAATAAAATATTGGGAAATAAATTACTACACCTAATTGATAAACATAGTAAATGCAATACAGATTGATCAGTCGGAAGCGAGAGTGATAGCGTCGTCGAGCTCGGGTCACTCGACCTGGACGAGGTGCTCAGCGACGTCGAGGCGCTGCTTGGTGAGCGCCGACAGCACCAGCTCCGCGCTGCAGACAACGCGCGCCGGCAGCAGGTAGCACACGAGGTGCAGGTCCTCGGGCGCGGCCAGCACGAGGTAGCTCGCGGGCGGCATCTCGCGCACGGAGGCCAGCGAGCGGCGCGCTCGCTCCACGCGGCCGCCGCCCAGCTCGATGAGCTGCGCCAGCGCGCGGCGCGCGGGACGCACGCCCGGCGTGACGTAGAAGGCGCGCCCGGCCAGCAGGCGGCGCCGGCGATCGCCCAGCGCCAGCAGCGCGGGCAGCGCGCAGCCGTGGTGCCGCTCCCAGGTCGCGTCGCGCAGCGCGAAGGGCTCCTCGCGCGCGAAGCGGCCGAGGCGCTGACTGCGCCGCAGCCAGGCGGGCGTGAGCACGTGCGAGACGGTCACGAGCGCGCCTAGCAGCTTGCACGTGCGCACCAGGCGCCCCATCACCAGATGGGTGGCCTCCGACGCCTGCGTAACCACGCAGCCGCCCAGCTTCCTGCAACCGACTCTACCATTACTATCTCCGCTGTTTTTGCTATACGTATATAAACAAATAAACAAATGAAGGTCGGTCAGGTAGCCGAGTGTTGCGCATGCTTTGCATCTCGAACAAGCACCACGAAGCATACATAACAGTCAGCTAACTCATAATGCCGTCAATAGATGGGGGTAAGTACCACATATTTTTTTAATGGAATGAATACATATTGAAATGATCTAGCGAGAACCCGGACAAGACAATATTGTCCCGCCTCTTGTATTGTCCTCGTGTGAACCCGGACATTGAAAACTTGACAATCACTGCTGTAGAAACAGTAAGCGGACACTCGCCTGACGATCTGCGCGTAGGGCTCGGTGTCCTTGATGGCGGAGAAGAGCACTCGGGGGGGCGGCAGGTGAGCGGGGCGCGGCGAGGCGGGCGGCGACGGCGGCGCAGGAGGCGAAGGCGCGCGGGGCCGTTTGACGGCGCGTCGCGGCCCGGGGGGCGCGGGCAGAGCGCCGCGCCGCACGCGCTCGTGGGACTCCTGCGTGATGTTGATGGGCATCTTCCACGCATCTGGAACACCACACACGTGTATAGTTCATCAAACATTTCTGTATTTCATTACACCTATATTGTCCTTCAGCTGACAACACTGCGCATGTCATTTTGTTCGCTTTACGGACAGTTAAAATAGTACGTATATTATCGGAAATTAATTGAAATCAATTGTTTACCCAAAAATAAAAAATTCAAACACCGCCACGGTACTGTATACTTCATTAGTCTGAAGTCCTCCTGTATCTGGAATCCTCGATACAAAAACTTGATAGATAAAGTACAAAATAAATTTCTTAAATTCATGCAATATAAATTCTCTAGCTTCAGTAATCTAAACTTACCTTGCCTTCGCAAAAGGCGGATGTTAGCGGATAAATTATTTATTTATAATTTACTTAATAACACTGATTTGCTTCTAAAGATCTCAATTTGCGCATGGACTTGTGAATTCAGTACCGAGCCTCGAAGGTATCGACAGACTTATGCAGTTCCATATTCCAGAAAATTAGACAGAGCGCAGTGATTTTACTTCAGTATGGGCATAACTGCGCAGGCGGAAGGTCGTATGTGGGTTTGTTGCTTTTAGTTTTAGTAGTTATTAATGAATGAACATCGACCTATTTCAGATCCGAAAAAGGACAGTTCAAGCGCTTCGTAATAATAACAATATTCCTTACTCATCAGGTGTGGAACGAGGGTGTAGTCCATCCGGAACGGGCTCGCCACATTGAATTGCTGATACTTGGCGTTCTCGATCTGCAACGGGTACACGGGGTTAAAGCGGAGTGTTGTTATTATGTATCTACATAGTTTGGACGCCTGTAGTTTATATTATGTAGATAACCTCGCCTGTTAACTGTAGATGTCATGTACAAGGCTATGGTACTCTGGAAAAATTGCAATTGGTTCTCTTAGAAAAGGGAAAATCGATCCATGATCCTGTCCAATCACTAATGTGAACATCTGTAAGGGATATTCCATCTTTACTGCATTCTGCTTCAAGATTACGGCATTGCAAGCTGAAAACGGCCATTGAAATGACCTTAGAGGAATAACCTAATAGTCGCCCATCGGAGAAAAACCATTCTATGATTATTGACCACGAAGTAAGCTACAGATTACAGCAATACAACGGACCGTAGGTACTTGGGTTGAGAATTGCGAGCGTAAACCGAAACCGTCTGTTACACGTTTGTTGTTAAACTAAAAACCAAACTAATACCGAATCAAACATTTGGAACGCTTTTGTTCTATGCAATAGAGCTTAAGGGCTTCTCTAAAGAATTATTACTCTGAGTAAATAACAGATGCTCGACACTTCGTGAGGAGATATTATCACATGGGCGAAAGCTATCGTTCCTTATTTCAAACGTATGAAGGTAACTTCTCGTAGCCGGTAAAGATTCGGGTAGTCTCGACAATAGTTTGATGACAACAGAAGTTAGCTGCATCTGCAAGCGTCGGGGAAAACACTTTGGAAATATAGCCTGAAGGGGAAACAAAGTTTAGTTTGGTGTATTCTTCATGTGATTTCTACATACATACACTTATACGCCAATAAACTACAACTACAGTAAAACCCCTGTTTTAGGGAGCAGCAAAAAGGGTGTTCAACTGAGGAAAACGCTAAAGTGAGGAAATGAAAAGCTGCAGAAATATTGGAAAAACGATCGTAATTGGGGATTATTCATATTTACCTATGATTTCATTAAGAATATTTTGTATTTTTTCAGTCAATACCACAGTTTGAATAATTTTATGTAGGTACTTAACCTTACAAACGTGAAAAAAAATTGAATGCATAATTTTATAACATACATACATACGCATGCATTTTACGCATACAATGAATTTTCCCCTAAATATTAGAAAATTCTGTTTAAATGGTATCCCTTTTTTGTATGGCACCACAGAATTTCAGCTTTCATTTACATCGCAGCAAAACTGTTTCACACTTTTATGGTAAATGTTTAAACTATCTTCTTGCCAAATTAAGTTTATAACTTCAAATAATATTTCTATTGTCAAATTTTTTAACTTTCGGCATCGTAATTTATTGACGTAAAGACTTTGTTCTTCCTAAACATGCGTCGACCGCATGTCACAATTTAGTAAAACGTCAAAATTATTGTTACGCCTAAGAATACCGTAGTATCAACAAGATCCTTACAATGTTCCTGCGTATTATCTTTTATACAGCCCTTGCGGAGTGTAAAACAAAATGCGCAGCGATATATATTATGCCGGCGTACCTGGGACAGCGCACTCATGTTGCCGAGCAGGAGGTCGGTGGCCCACTGCGCAGACACCACGGGGATGCCCCAGTCGCGGGCGCGCGCGTACTTGGTCCCCTCGGGCCGGCGGCACACCAGCACGGTGTTGTCGCGCGACATGTACGACGTCACCTGGAGGGGAAACAGGTTAGTAAACACCCGCAAGACATTTGGTATGCAGAGCATTAAATAGGTGACTCTGGATAGTGGGAATATACACACATGTAACACCAAATATACAAATCCTATATCAGACAAACTCTCGAGTACAGGTTTCAGCTCTGGAATCCCTATTCTGTTGGGGATGTCAACTTGTTGGAAAGAGTTTAAAGACGAGCCACAAAGCTGTCGCCGAGCCTGAAATAGCTTCCGTATGTGCGGAGACTGGAAACTATCGGTCTCACAGCGCTACAGGAACGGCGAGAACAGATAAACTTGACAGAGACATAATACAAAATACACGACATTCACTACAGCTGCTCAAATTTGGATTCCATGTTCAAACCTTTTATTTATTTATTCATTCAAAATTACACTAGTTTAAATATGAATGAACTTATTAAGGCTTTTTAGGCTAAGCCCGTGTCAAGCCATAATAAATAACAATAAAAATACATAGTCAAATTAATTAGATTAAATTATAATGACATGTGATGCGATAGAATGACAATCTAGAAAAAAAAGTATAAATAAGAAAATTCCAAAGAATACAATGCAAAAAAAATAATCAGAAATAATTTTAAAAATATAAATTATACAAATTAAGATTCACACATAGTCAAATATACAAAATAATGGTATCATTTAAATAAACAAAATAATAGTAAAATATAGTAGTATTAAAAAAAAACAAAACGAGAGTATCATTGAAATCAACAGAAAAAGAATGAATGTTAATACATGTTTTAATAAACATAATTGAAATGATAATTAAGATATGTTTTCTAGAAACTCACTCAATACTCAATACTAATACAATAGTAAGAAATATAAGAAATAGGAGTAATAAATAATATGCCAAATAATAGTACGTACTAAATTAAATATACAAAAATACATAATGAAAAAACATAAAAATATCGAGATACTAAAACAAGATGCTCGACTTCGAGTTCACAGTCTCAGACTGGAGAAAACCAGATTCAACCTAAAAGCATAGAAGCATTCCCCGGGCAATAGGGTCGTTGATGGTTGGAATAAGCTGCCACAAGAGCTGGTCTCAATAACTTAAAAACTGGGCTACGCCAACAACTAATTTTTACAACAAGACAAGAAGCGTATCAGTTTTAGGCCGCTGAATTAAAATGAATATAATAAATAATAATAATAATGACCTTGGCGCCGGCGTGCTGCAGCATGAGTTTGAGGCGGGGCCGCTCCTCTCCGCAGAAGCCGGACAGCGAGGCGCGGTGGCGCGCGGCGGGGCGCTCGTGCGCGGCGTACATGAGCGGCAGGTGCAGCGCCTGCCAGGGCGGGCTGACCTGGCGCCGCAGCATGGTGTCCGACAGCCAGAAGGCCGTGACGCAGCGCTTGGCGTCGCGCAGCGCCTGCATGACCACGCCGTGCCGCTGCGTCTCGGCCAGCACGTGCGTGACGCGCGCGCAGTAGCCCTTCTCCACCTCGCCGCCGTGGCTCCACACGGCCTTCTCCCAGCCGGCGGCCAGCCCGTCGCCGTACTCCACGGCGTGGAAGATGCAGCCCAGCAGGAAGTAGTTGGGCGGCAGCTTCAGGTTGGGATTGTGGCCGTAGAACTGCGCGCGCGGCGCCGCTCCCAGCGGGCTGCTTGCCACGCCCGCCGCGCTCGCCGCTCGGAACTGAACATACACACAATAGTAAAGCGAGGGGAGATTCTACGAAGGTAGACGCCAAGTAAACCGGAAATCTTCCACAACTCTCATATCATCGGTTGATTCATATGAAATAGTGTTCGTTTTTATTAAAACATTTTAACAAGAAACTTTGCCGTTTATATTTTTAATTATTTTAATGCTCTAATTTTTAACCGCATGTAAGGAATCAGTTTTGTATCCAATTTCCCGTAGGGCTGAAGTTCCTCATTGTGGATAGGCCTGTAAGTCGTTCTGTTATATTTCATCAGCAAAAATGCTTATTCCTGATTCCATAAATAGACCTAAATCTTTTATATGGAATGACAAGTAACGGTCCCAGGACAGATCCTTGTGGAACACCGTTCACGACTTCACTCGGTCTGCATAATGCCTCTCCAACTTTTACTTAAAACGATAACATACCTGGTGAGGAGAGGCGGGGGGCGGCGGTGGGGGGCGACGCTGCTGCAGACCGGGGACCTCTGCGGGGGCGCGCGGGGGGGCGTTGTGCGCCGCAGTCATCAGCCTGACAAAACAATTGTTCCAATGTGTTCATAACTACAGATTATGTTCTATGTGCAGGCTAAAATCTTCCATCGAGAGCAGTGCATACCTGAGGGTGCCGGCAGCCGAGGGCTCGGGGACATCGGGGGGCAGGCCGGGCTGCGCCCCGTGCAGGCGGCTGCTGAGCATGTTGGCCAGCGCTGTCTTAGTGCGCGCGTTCACCACCAGCGGCGGCGCCTGCAGGACTGCCAAAACAAACACAATCGCTCGTATTAAGTTTTTATTTCAGTATTTGTCGACAGCTAACGTCCGTGCAACTGGCATCGCAAATTCGATCGTGAGAAAGATTTTTTTGCAACTGGTCTAGGTGCTGAATTTCAATTTTTTTTTTCCATATCCTCGCTTCCCCACTCGCTAACGAGCATCTTAAAATAGATGCCAAGCGGGTCATTACAGGACAGGACAGCATCGGTACGCAGGTTACGGTGAGGTACATTTAGGTTTATCTGAGTAAGAATATCATGGGCATCTATACAGTTAGATATTAATTTGTGCAAGAATATCAAACCAGCCAAAATCCTTCTGAATTTTCAACTGTAGATATGAAAGTACTCTAGACGATCATAATAGTTAATTATGAAAGTATTTTATCCAATTCTAAATATTAACGATTTAAAAATTTACTTTGACCGATTCAATCCGCGTTATATAAATATTATAACTAGGAGACCATATTATATGATTAAATTCAAGCGAGCTAAAAGCTAAAATACTTTACTATAGACACCGCCATATACACACATACCATAATATATATTTGAAAATATGTGTAATGTAAAAGGTACTTGTACTGTAAACTTTGAAAAAAACAAAATAATAATAGTCACTGATAAAAATGCAGAATTACCACCTTGCTGCTCTCCGGCCGGGGGCACAGGGGGCGGCGCCCCGGCCTCGGGGGACGGGGGCTCCACTCGGGGGCCTGGACCCACTACGGCTGCTGTTGCCCCCTAAAACAAGCGATTGTGTCAATACTAGGTGATGCAGTTATGAGTATAGAAATAAATAACTCGATACAGTTCATCTTGTTGATTAATCAAACATCTCCAAATTACAAGTATAGAAATCTGGACAAAGTACATTCTACTGTTATAGCACTGAAGTTATCCACTGCATTCGAGATTAGAATGTACTTTCTGTCTTACGCCAGTTTATTAATTTATAGACCCGCTCACAGCTGCCGGCCGGTGGGTAGGGACATAGAATAATAAAATGACTAATCAGTAAAAAAGGTCAAACATCTTTCGAACTCTTTAAATTACAATCTCTTAAGCTTACCGGCGTCAAATTAAGAAGAAGGAATTAGCAGATGAAAGTAAATACTGGAAGAAGTCACAAACAAAAATGGGCCTTTTTAATACTAGGTGTGGACAACACGGCCTGCTTTAAATAGAGAAAAACAATAGATTATCATAATTTGCAATAGGCAGGCAGTCTTTACTGGTACGCTCTTCCCAGTACCGAAACGGAATGGACAACTAGGCTCGGTAATTTATTCCAGGAAGTTTTTCTCGGGATCGGGGTGGCATTGGGAATGATAGAGCTTCCAGTTAGAACTGCTCGACATTGACACGATCGAAACTCAAAAGAATCTCCGTGTCCCGTGTCGGCTTCGGTTCAGTTAAATTTTTGCTCTCTAAGGCTTTCAAATACCCGCATAATATAAATTCGTGGCACGGTTAATTCATTCAGTGTTTTATTTAATTGAATCATTATTTATATTATCTATTAAATTTCAGAACAATGTACGTGAATCTTTCATTCAATTTCACGCAACCGAGGACATACCTGCGCAGCCTGCTTCTGCGCCTGCAGCCGCTGCAGGCCCTGGAAGTGCTGCTGGCGCTGCAGCTGCGCGTACTGCTGGCGCGCCGCGCCGCCCTCGGCCGGCAGCCACTGCAGCACGGGCTGCGCCGCGCCGCGCAGCACGCGCTGGCCCTGCAGCTGGCGCCGCTTCTGCAGCTGCGCCACGAACTGCGCGCGCTGCTGCGGGTCCATCTGCTGCAGCTGCGCGTGCGTCTGCGCGTCCAGGTGGATCAGCTGCCGCCCGGCGCTCCACACCTGCTGAAAGGTTACCGCATGTTAGAACTCGCATGTGGGATAGAGATCATTAACATTGAAAATGAGGCGAGCATTATTTAAACTAGTGAAAATAAGTAACGTTTTACTGATTTTGTAAGAAATCATAAAAAATTATACATTTTCGTTATGATTTAAAATGCACCCTCTGTAGTGCGGTACAACACCGTTTATCCTGACTCCAGTCATCCGGACTGCCAAATATCCAGATCGTATTCAGAAAGTAAAAAGTAAAGGAGTTTGTAATTTAAATTCAATAGTGCAATTAACTTTACTGGATATGTTTAAGTAAGTATAATAGTATTGATATATTTAACACCCCGTTTAATATGTACAGAAGAGAACTAATAGGCTTGATTCAGAATAACAGAGAATAGACGTCTTGTCTCTTTTCTTGCTCTTAATCATTAAATCAAATGCAATTTTCCACTCCTGCTTTCCTTCAATCATCCTTCACCACTCCTTGGCAATTTCCTTCTTTCCTTCCCACTATCTCCTTGTTTCGTCCATATTTCTTTTATTTTAATAATATATGGTATATTCCGTGGACGGCCAGACGTACGAATGCATCTATTCTCCAGGAACTGGACATATTTCCAGGGGAGATTCTGATAGTTTGGAGAAAACTATTCTCCTGGGAAGTGTCGAAGGGACAAGGTCGCGTGGACGTCAACCGACAAGATGGAGCGGTACAGTCACTGAGTTATCAGAATTATCACTGACGAATGCCTATATAAGAGCACAAGACCGTTCCAGATGGAGGGAGACTGTCCACAGACGAGCCATGCCTGGAGTCAGGCGTAATCACCATCCTCAGACATGAGGCACGGATTGAAGAGAGATAGTATATTTATTATTCATATAGTTTAAACCGTCGTCGATTTATTATACTACAATTTAGTGAACACATATTGTTGGATGGCAGGCCCTACTATGTAAACATTTTTTATAGTTTTTATTTATATTCATTTAACCTGCACATCTGTTTGTACTTTCTATTCACTAACTAAAGGCCGTAAAGTAATGCTGACTACAACAGTAAATAAAATGAATAATAAATAAATAAGGTGAATGTACCGTGTGTATTTGATTGATTCCAAATTGACAAGAGCGCACACAGTGAAGGTTGTTTTGTTACTTCTTTAGTTTGTTTGATTGTAAATAAACGTGAAATTTTCGTTAAATCTAGACACTGGTGGATAAGAACAGTTACAGGAAGGGGGTGGGCGCTCTACTGTGACCGATGTTGTATGCAATGAGAGATGGCTACTTACTCTGGGACCGGGCGCCGGTTGTCCCGCTATGAGTTGCTGCTGCTGCCTCTGCTGCAGGAACTGGTGCTGCTGCTGCCAGTCCACCATCTGCTGCCTCCCCTGCGCCAGAACCTGCTGCCCCCCCTGGGATATGATCTGCTGCCCGCCCTGCGTGATGATCTGCTTCCCGCCCTGCGTTATGATCTGCTGGCCCCCCTGCGTTATGATCTGCTGTCCGCCTTGAGTTATGATCTGCTGGCCGCCCTGCGCTATGATCTGCTGCCCGGCCTGAGACATTATCTGCTGGCCTCCTTGGGTCAGAATCTGCTGCCCGCCTTGGGACATGACCTGCTGGCCTCCCTGAGACAGTATTTGCTGTCCGCCCTGCGGCAAGAGTTGCTGTCCGCCCTGGGCCAGGATCTGTTGAGATAATATCTGCTTCCCTCCCTGGGACAATATTTGTTTACCCTGTGATAAGATGTGTTGACCTTGAGACAAAATCTGTTGCCCGCCGGATGCCAAAATCAGCTGGCCGCCTTGTGACAAGGTCGACTGACCGCTTTGAGATAAAATCTGTTGTCCACCTTGAGAGAGAATCTGTTTTCCTCCTTGGGATAAAATCTGCTGTCCACTTTGAGATAGAATCCGTTGTCCACTTTGCGACAAGATCTGCTGTCCTCCTTGAGATAACAACTGTTGCTGTCCTCCCTGGGACAGTATCTGTTGTGGGCCCCCTTGAGATAATAACTGTTGTCGTTCTTGGGACAAGATTTGTTGCTGCCCCCCTTGCGACAATAACTGTTGCTGTCCTCCTTGAGACAGTATCTGCTGCTGTCCTCCTTGAGACAGTATCTGCTGCTGACCTTGTGTCAATATTTGTTGCTGCCCTTCTTGAGATAATATCTGTTGCTGTCCTCCTTGTGACAATATCTGTTGCTGTTCTCCCTGCGAGAGTAGCTGCTGCTGTCCTCCTTGAGACAGTATCTGCCGCTGCCCTCCTTGGGTCAATATTTGTTGCTGTCCTCCTTGAGAGAGTATCTGCTGCTGACCTCCTTGAGTTAATATTTGTTGCTGTCCTCCTTGTGACAGTATCTGCTGCTGTCCTCCCTGTGATAGCAACTGCTGCTGTCCTTGTGATAGTATCTGTTGCTGTCCTCCTTGGGATAATATCTGTTGCTGTCCTCCTTGGGATAGTATCTGTTGCTGTCCTCCTTGGGATAGTATCTGTTGCTGTCCTCCTTGGGATAGTAACTGTTGCTGTCCGCTTTGGGATAGTATCTGTTGCTGTCCACTTTGGGATAGTATCTGTTGCTGTCCGCCTTGAGACAATATCTGTTGTTGTCCACTCTGCGACAGAATCTGTTGCCCACTCTGGGATAGTAATGGTTTGCTGGTCTGAGACAAGATTTGCTGTCCTCCCTGCGATAAGATCTGCTGTCCGCCCTGAGACAAGATCTGTTGCTGCCCTTGACCTTGAGATATTATCTGCTGCGTTCCTTGGGATGGCAATATGTGCTGCGAACTTTGGGCTACAATCTGCTGCCCGCCTTGAGTGAGGAGCTGTTGTCCACTCTGTGACAGTATTTGTTGAACCCCTTGAGGCCCGCCCTGAGAAATAACTTGCTGCCCACTTTGGGTTAGCAGCTGCTGTCCACCTTGAGATAGTACTTGTTGATTGGCCTGAGAGAGAATCTGTTGGCCTCCCTGAGAAATAATTTGGGTCGCTTGGGACATAGGGCTCTGGGACAGTATTTGCTGGCCAGCTTGAGACATGAGCTGTGTACCCCCTTGAGAAATCATCTGCTGCCCACCCTGAGTAATTATTTGTTTACCACCTTGATGAGTAATGATATGTCGAGTTTGGCCCTGAATCATTTGTTGCCCGCTCTGCATGATCTGCTGAGCGCCCGGAGGAAGTCCTTGCGACTGAACCATGCCCTGGCCTTGAGATATGATCTGCTGGCCCTCCTGAGAGACGACCTGCTGGCCCGGTTGAGGATGATTCCTCTGCGAAGCTATTTGTCCACTTTGAAGGGCCATGTGCTGACCTCCTTGTACTAGAATCTGCGGATGCCCGCTGAAGTTGATTTGCTGCTGGTTAATTATAATCGGCTGTTGACTCGTGGGCACTTGCTGCTGCCCTCCCTGGTGAAGCTGCTTCTGAACAGAGCCAGATTGCTGAATGAGATTTTGCTGAGTACTCGCATTATGCTGTCCAGTTTGTTGTTGATGACTATTTATAAGATTTTGATTTTGTAGCATCTGTTGCTGGAGAAGCATCTGACTTTGGGGGAGTTGAGTTCTCTGTTGTAACATACCCCCGCGCACCATCTGCGAACTGGGATTCTGCGACGAGTTCTGGACTAATTGCTGCCGCCAGTTTTGCATGGTCATACCACCCGGCTGGTGCAACTGCTGCTGGAGGGTAACATTGGGAGAGCCGGTTCGGACATTGACGCCTTGGTGTTGTTGACTGATCGTTCCGCTCAGAGACTGCTGCAGCGAAGTGGGAACACTCTGCTGACTTAACAAAGGTGATTGCTGTCCTGCGAGAATTCTCTGCCCGGCGGTGTGAGCTTGTCCCTGAAGCTGCGCGATACCGTGTACGGGTTGCTGAATGGTTGTCCCCTGACTGGTGGGGGTATTACTCTGTTGAGTCAGTCCTTGATTCTGACCTCCCTGAGTGCCTTGCTGCTGCTGGTTAATCAGACCTCCGTGAATCTGCTTTTGGTTTAGGATAAGGTTCTGTTGGGGTCCCTGTGCGGGTTTCTGCTGCAAAGTATGTCCGTGGTTCATCATCTGATTGATGTTAGCGCTCAACCCGAGAGTCTGCGGAGGCGCATTAGCGGCGTGCGCTTTGTTCTGCATCTGAATCTGCATTCGGAGCTGGTGCTGTTGCAGGATACGCTGATTCTGGATCTGCGCTGCCGTAAGCGGCTGCGCCCCGACGGGGGGCTGGGCGTACTGCGGGGGCTTGGTGGCGCCTCGGGGTGGCGGAGTCGGCACCGGGGGGGCGGGCGGGGGGGCGGGGGGCGCCGGGTGGCTGTAGCGCATCCTCAGCTTGTCCAGCAAGGCCTGAGTGCTCTCCAAGTCCTTGTTGTCGGCCATACTTTGCGTCGGCACCTCGGATTTGGCGATGCCCTCCTCGAAGTCGAAGCCCGTGATGGAGCCGATGCGGCTTTCGACGCACGGCGCCGGCGCGGCCTTGAGCAAGCGCGGGTGGTAGGCGTCGTGCGCGCACTGGATCTTGGCCTTGACGCTCTCTGTCACCCAGTCGGGGGTCACGAGCCTGAGACGCTCGGCCGCCAGTCCGGCCGCGTAGCGGGAGCCGGCCGCGGCGCCGCTCACGAGGTGCGTGCAGCGCGCGTCCAGCGCGAGGCGCGCGCGCCCGCCGTGGTACGCGAGCAGCGCGCACAGGCTGCGCGCGTCGCGCGGACTGACGCGCGCTACGCACGCCACCACTCCCGAGAAGAGCTGCTGCCGGGAGGGATTGTATGGTTTGGTGCTGACGAGGCGCTGGAGCCGGACGCAAGCGATGACCCAGTGGAAGGTGGCCGCGGGGATCTCGTACAGATCGTTAGCGTCCGTCAGGTCGGTGTCGGGGAAGTTGGCCCCGCAGATCAAGTGAGACACGAAATCCGAAAAGTACTTGGTTTGTTCGCCCCCCCCGGCTCTCAGCAACTCGGCTATCTGAAATAATTGCGGAAATTTATTAGATACGTCATGGAGAAGTTGAATTTCTTCGAGAATAAATAAAACATTCGATTATAACCTGTCATGTTAGGAACATTGTCAAATTACCTTTTCGGGAACCTCCCCGGATAAATAGTATTTAACATCTTTAAAAATGGGTTCCCGTATGGTTAAAGTATCTAAACCGGGTATTAACGTCCCCATATTTTGTGAAATTCCATGTAAATATCAACAAAGAACGTCAACATCGAAACATTGAGAATCGAGAAGCACAACACACCATAGACTAATATAATTCCAAATTTTGCTTATACTCTGCAAAAAATTACTGATTTTAGCATAGACGAAAAAAAAAAAAATTTGAGGCATTTTACCAAAAAAACAATATGATAATATCATCCGACAAATTTACTTTACAATTTGTCTCTAATATTGCCTTCAAATGTTTCAGTACAAAAATATGAGATCGAACTCTTCAAAATTTAAAAATACCCGTGAAGGGAAAATGGGATTCTAAACATTTGTATGTGTTGTTACCTGTTATCGGCTGGTTTAAGTGACCCTCTAACACTCAAGACTTGTTTGGCAACAAACACACCGAGATCGAAGTTAATTATAATTGGGTAGGATCGCCACGTCTAAATGGAACCGAGTTTCATAACGAATGGACGAGAATGCGGTTAATAATATTGCAACAATCAATTTGTCTTTTGGCCAATAGAATTACGTCCTCAATTTTTTTAAACCCTGAAACAAAATACTAACTTACTTTATAAATAATTCTGATTATCACCTATGTTTTGTGAAATTCATTTTTTTTTCTAGGGAAAATTCATCTTGCTAATGGTTGTTTTTTTATGTCTTAAATATTTAGCGGTACATTTATAAACATGCCTACCATAATACATTAAATATGATTCAAATTAGTATTTCATTTATATTTCTGCATTTACATCTATTTCCAGATTTATATTTTAGCCCATTTTGAAAAGGTCTAAAAAAAAATATAGATTAGTGTTGCTATTTTTCTATGAGTTTGAAAGCCATAGACATTTTCAAATGTCAAATGAAAATGTCAAAAACTTTAAAATTGCAAACACTACTGGTGGAGAGAGATTTGAAATAATTTTAAGTTTTAGCACAATTTCACAAATAAAATAATGGAAGTGAAGTATCAACTTACTTGAAAAATGAAGTGTATTATACCAGGATTAAATGTCAAAAGTTTGTACGGTTTCTACTCTATATTAACACTGCTGTGATTATTTTTTTATTATTATTTTTTCCCAGTAAGAATATAAAAATAATAACTTACAAGTGATTTCAGATGAAACTATTTATAAAAAGAATGCTATGCAAATATTCAATTAATACAATTACAAGTTAGTTTTCTTCTAAAAACTCAAAATGTACTTACATTATGCTTAACTCTCCCTTCTCTGAGATGTGTAGCTAATACACATTGCACCTAATAACTTTCTATAAATAAAATGAGCGTTCTATGTTAAAATTTATACTTATTGGGCACAGAAAAAGCGTGACGATATCAGATATCGGAGATAAATCACCAACATAATAAAAAAATTACCTATATGTCGCATTGTCGCGGTGATGAAGCACATAAGCACCGTATTATAATAGTCTCAAACCCTCTTTTCGTCTCACTCTCGGTGCTATAAATATATTCGCAAGCGAGAGAGACAATTTCACGTGTCACGCAGGCCAGTAGAAAAGTAGCCTGCACCACTGCTACATCATCATTCCACGTCCGCTCCCTAGTCGGACCATATGGTATCCACAAAGCTTTCATGCATCTCTATCGGCTGCCGACTCCTTTGCGTCCTCCCAAGTCAGGTTCTCATCCCGTAGTTCTGACATAAACTGCTGACTAACAGTCAGCAGTGCACGTCCAGGACGTCGAGAACCTGATGCCCTATAATCAGGCAAGCGTGGTTAAGGCTCTCAGGAGGCATCCGCAGCACATGGCCCAGCCAACTGTATCACCTCCGCTTGATGACAGTTGTCAGCGGAATTTGCTACGTCTGTTCTCTTATTACTTAATTTCTCACAAAGTCTCTTCTGCTACAGGGCTTCCTTAAGGGTGAACACCTCGCTCACGTTGTGAGCTTTAGCAAATGTTTTTTGTGATTGTATTTTAATTATTTTTTACTTCTGAATTCATATAATTCATTTTTGCGTTTGAATTGACTACACAGCACAGGAATGTGTCGATTTTTTCAGCAGAGTAAGGGAAGGGTTAGAGTACTTATTCTACCACCCTCCAGAAAGAGATATGTGTTTATTAATGTTAAAATCAATCTCCCTAGTTTATTGTATCTGTTTTATTCGTTTGATTTTTTTTTCTTGCTCATTTTTAATGTTTACGGTTGTTGATTTTTTATAAAGACTTTATCGTTATGGTATAAAAAAATTATGTTTTGCAGCATCAGAACCGAGTGAATGTACATTGTATTTACTTTATTTCAATGCTTTGAAATTAATGTCTCATTTTTAGTCCTGGGTAGGGCCATCCACTCCATGGCCCGCATCGGGGATGAGCTGTACGTGGAGCCAACTCCGCAGGGTTTGGTGCTGAAGAGCATCAACAGCTCGGAATCGGTGTACTGCAGCGTGACGTTCTCGCGTGCTTTCTTCACGTTCTACAGCCCCGACCACCGCAGCACGGAGCCGGCGCTTTGCAAGATCAGCATGAAGTCCGCTCTCGGAGTGTTCAAGTCTCCCACTCATATGGACAAGCAGGTCAAACATTATTTTTAATTTGTCAGGCATGCCAAGTGAACGGACAGCGTAAGATAAAAACACTTACCCCTTTACGACAACATTTGTCGCTAGTTTTTTTTCTACTTTCTTTTTAATAATGGGCAACACGCACGCAAATGTAATATTTAAAACCTTGCATTGAAAATTGATAAATGTCATACATGAATATGTGCCTATATAGGCAGAATATCTAATACCTATAGGCAGAGTTTTGAAAGTTGCAGTGTGTAAAGTGATTACTAAACCCATCTGATGACGGATCATAAGCTCTGTAAATGCCTAGGCTTCCGTATTCTCAAGAGCTTCATATTTATTGAAAAAATATCTAATATAGTCAAAAAGATGATTACCACGTAAATGTTGGTGGATGCAGATAACTGGGGAGTCTGAGAAAGACTTACCTGAAGATGAAAGTGTGCCAAGATGGAATTTATTTTATTTATTGATTGATTTTTACAGATATACATATTTATATATCTTAAAGACAAGAGAACCTTAAAGAATTAATAAAAAAAACAGTTAACAATTCACATATGCACAGATTTCTTTTACATTTGCAATTCACAATTTGTCACCCAACTAGACAACAGTGTGTTTGAAGGCTAACAAATTGTGAATTTGCTAGTTTGCAATGGAATATAGTAATAATAAAGGTGTACAAACATCAGGGAGAAATTAGAAACATCTTTATGTTGGATTCACTGCATAGCCTGGAGTATGTAACTTTTTTTGTAGTCCTGTGCAGCAATCCGCTTGGTTATATTGACTTTAAACGTGTTTAAGCTGTTTGTGGTTTTCAAAGAACTATTTAACTGACTAAACACTCTCAGTGCGATAAGACTATATCGTCTTCGTTCTTGCAGCTGGGGTTACATAATTTTCAGCTAGAGCACATCTCGTGTATCTGGTTCTTCGTTCACTAGTTTTAGTTTTGTGAAACAGGCAAAGAGCTGACTTCACAACCAACTGTTCGACGCACAACACGTTTTGTTCTGCAAAAAGTAGGGTACAGAAGAGGACGTCGGTACATTAAAAATAATTAGCGTGCGTGCTTAAGCACAAGCGCAAGTGCTAAAAACATCTCTCGTAGAACAGAATGTTTAAATTTCATCAAGAATTAATTACTAAACATCTTTTCTTTCTTATTAGTAGAAATTATTTTATGCAACTAAAGAAAGAAAACAATAAAAGATACAGGCAAAAAGCCCTCATATTCTCCGGTCAATTCCTCTAATTTAAGTTTTTTTTGTGTACGTAGTTAGTTTTTTTCTTAGATTTGGCCACAAAATCCATAATGGAATCGTTTAATTATGATTGAAACTTTTTAAATACTTACCTATGGGAAATTAACTGAGTTACCTTAAATTGATAAAATAAATCTAATTTTCCGTGCGAAAATGTGAATATATTTTCTTAACATGTTCATTTAGATGTTACCAACAAAGATACTGCAAATTTTTATATAAATATTCACATTTTCGTTTTTGAAAATCCATTTTGGGCCCTGGGTATTCTTCACCGTTGATCTTGTAAATGTTATTATATCGTCATTGCGTCTGCAATATCCATTAAGCGGCATTTAAAAAAAAAGGAGATAATATAAACAATGTACCTTTTGAAGATGGATTTTTTACTTATTTTTTATTGATAACAAAAGGAAAAATATGCAATTTTATTATGAACAAATATTTAAATTTATTTTTTGAAACAAAGTTGTGTAATCTTAATGAGAAATAAAAATACTCTCGAAAAAGAAAAATCATTTAATGGATTTTGCATATTATTTTTTTTAACATCAAAAACATTTTTCACTTTGTGGTATATGACATTTTGAACTACATATTTGTTTATACATTTGTATCACCACTTTAACTTTTGAGTTATACGTTAAAGTGGTTTAAACAAATTTATAATCAGTGATTTTTTTTTCTTTCTTTCTGGAAGATTCTAACTCACATAATATTCAAAACTAACGTTTAACTTTATTATTACTATTCGTTATAGGCAGGCAGTCTTTGCTGATGCACTGATGTGTGTCTATCTTATCTTCTAAAAAATACTGCAGTATAAATATGATTATTTTTTGTACACATAATCTGTTAAAGGCACGTAAAAAATGCTTCAAATAAATAAACATAAAGTTACCTATGAGAAACTAATTTGTGTAAATATTTATATTTTTTATTCATTAATTGGAAAGCCTTATATCAAATATCAAACTTAACATTAAAAATAATGTGTCCTAATTATGTATATATCTTACGTTGATTTATTTTAAGTATTCTTAGCATACCTTTAACAGAATGTGTACCCATATACTATTATTAGGATTGTATTGTGCAGGTAGAGGTATGTGAAATAAAGTTGGACCCTTCCAACTGCAAGTTGGTGTTTACGTTACGCTGTAAGCACGCCATCATCAGGACGCATTTCCTCTCCATCCTGGACTGTCGTCAGATGGGGGCGGAATACTCCAAGGACATGTTACCTAACAGGTCAGTCTTCTTTACATTACCTACCCACATAATATATATGTACCTCAAAGGCAGAAGGATTCAAATCCAGAAAATAACATTTCGATTTTCGTATCCAGTTTATGATCACGTCTATTGATTTTGAAGAAATGTAAGTCTTATAATGAATAAACCAATGTATTAGATATTGAATATACAAATTAATGTTATAAATTATTAGAAATCACTTAGAGAAAATAGATTCTTTAGGCTTGTGTCGAACATTTGACGTTTGGATTTGCATCCGTCTGCCTGAAGTACAGATAAGTAGTTCGCAAAGTTATAACACAAAAAAGCAGAATTTCCACACTCCTGACATTCTATAAACTAAAATACCATATTGCATATTCTCCATATTTTCTTTATTTCCTTTTTGTCTTTCTTTTCACCCTTTAAAGCAATGCTGACGTGTGTCATATTTAGAATTATCAAAAAAAATAGATTTTTGAAGAAAACCACAAGAATGGCTGCATTCAAGTGTCGTATAGTTGTTACATCGTAATGCTATATGTATATGTACGTTTATTTTTTGGCATACGGGGGTTGTATGTCATTTCCCATCACAAAATAATTGTGTATTCGACAATATTTCATCTAAATAACTGTAAACCAGTGTACTAAATTTAATCTCTGGAGCTCCCTGGGGAGTTTAATAAAATTAAATAGACTATTAAACTAAGCCAAAATTTTGATGCATCGTATTGTTAATAGCGCTATGATTTTTTTAAAGTTTTGTATTTCTGAAATTACTCTTCTCTTCGTTTAAACCGGAAATCTTTCACAACTCTACTATCATTGGTTAATTCATATGAACTAGTGACGTCGTTCAAAGTAGTCTGTTTTTATTAAAATATTTTATTTTTTCCCTTACATTTTACATTTTCAAGAAACAGCCTTACTATTTAACGCTCTAATTTTTACCGAGCATAAGAAATTATTTTTAGTGTACAATTTCCCGTAGGGCTGAAGTTCCTCATTTGAATGACAGAGTTGACAGAGATGTAGATTTTGAGAGGGGAATAGGACGTCTAATGAAGAATTTAAGAAATATGGACTTTAAACTCGGGAAGAATGGTTGCAGTGATAACTTAAACCGGCAATACCAGATTATAAGCCCTGTAAATAAATGCTCAGACTTTCATATTCCCTCCTCAAAAATGTGCATCATGATTTAATTTTTTCTCCTCGAAAAACCTACCTCGCTTTCTCAATTTTATTTCCTTTGTAGTTTGTTTCCTCTTTCCAATATTTGATTTACAGGTCTACTTTGGTTGTTTTTATTATCACAAACATCTTTAAAAATGATCGCTCTTGTTACGTTACTGTACGCACTTTGTTATTAAAAGTAAAGACTATTTCATGAATTACCGGTGACAAACTGCAAGATATATCGGGACTTATTGTCAAAACTTCCCATTCTTCTAATAAATTTACCCATCTCATCGATATATTGGATTTCTTGCTAAGGACACTGAGTTGGCATAATCACCATTTGATATTTATTTGTCTGTATTAATACTTACTGTCTTTCGCAAACAACATACCTAGTTTTCAATATTTTGCGTAAATTTAACCCTGTAAATGTTTCATGGGCAAACATCTGACTGCTGATACAAAAAGTATGTACAAATTAGGGTACAAACAGTATAGATTCTTATGTACTTTTCTTCTAAAATAATAAAGAATTCATCCTCACTTGCAGACACTACCGTAATGCAGTGAAATATTATTTACAGGCTATCCGCCCAACACCGAGTGCTGTCGGACGCGGTGAGTAACTTCCAAACTTCCGAGGACAAGGTGACCGTGGAAGTGAATCCCCAGACCTTCCTCCTCAGGAACTACGCGGACCAGACGGATTTATCCAAAATCATCCGCACGCAAATTTCCTTGAAGCCGGTGGAGTTTGACTATTACTCGGTGGGAGTGGACACCAATATTACATTTTCCATGAAGGAATTCCGCGCAGTGCTGTCCTTCGCCGAGGCTGTTAACTTGCCCATTTCTCTCCAGTTTGAGATAACGGGAAAACCCGCCATATTTACCATAGACAATAATTCCACGTTTGAAGCCGATTTTGTGATGGCCACCGAGTCTCCGGATTCCGTGACGCAGCAGACGGCCTCTACGACACAAGCGAAGAGAAACACCTCCAAGAGGAGTAGTACTAATGGATTTCGCGATTCCAGCGCCGCTAAGAAGCCGCATTTAGATAAAGAAGATTTGTCCAAGTGTTTGGACGAAGATTCTCACCTGTTTAACTTTATCGAAATGCCCGACGAGACAACCGCTCACGCGGAACAGCCGGCACCGAATCGAGAGGATCCGGAGGAGTCCGCCATCCCCGGATCCCCGACCAGCTGCACCCGGGTCCGGAGGACGCGGGCGGTGTTCCAGCGCTGCCTCGAGGCCACGATGGATCCGTCGCGCTGGGGGCAGCACCACGCCATGTTGGCCACAGATTCCGATTGCGAAGATGTGTGAATACATACGAACTGCGTAGTGCCTTTAATGATTTTAAGTTGACGAAGGCGAACTTAAAAGTGATAGGAACTATTTTTCTTAGCCATGGAACGAATAATAATTGATGAAATAAACATTATTGTGTGTCAATATTTAAAAAAATCATAATATGTATTAGATGCAAATTTGCCAATTATATTTATATTGTTTGTCACTATATTACATATTTATAGCAATGAAATTGGATTGTTATTACGAGCTTGATTAGTCGGTCGGCGGTGGGGGGAAACGAGGTGAGGAGGTAAGCCAATAATAAAATTCAAAAATGTTTACAAAAAATTTACTTATATAAATAATGCAGTCCGTATAGGATGTTAAAAAACATGATCGAGTCTGAGAATGAAACATTTTCTTTAAATGCGATTTTCTAAGAATACACTTAATATCACAAATGTGGCCACGAACAATATGGGGACAGACAAATAAAAGGAGCGGTACATTATCTTAACATTGTAAACCTAGGTCTATATTTTAGTTATCAAATAAAAGCGGCATCCATTCATAATTCCACACTTGCACAATCTTTATACATTTCTAGCAGATACAGTGGTGAACAGGGGGAGAGAGAGAGGAGGACAGCGGGGAGGGGGGGGCAGACAAGCGCGGGAGAATAAATAATTTACAACTTCCACTTCAACAATTTACACTAGCGTCGGAGACTGTCTTCGTTTCGTTAATTATTTTTCATTTTATATATTTATATATGCGTATCACTTGTTCTCCGAGTTAATTTCAATATAGTCCGCGCACACACACCACTCCTTAGAAACAGTCTTCTTGGCTTTTCCGAACACAGCGAGCGACTTTCTTCTTGAAATCCGCATACCGCTCCCTCCATTCCTTCTGCAACAGGGTGAGAGAAAGAGAGACATGAGTGGGGAAGATGGTACCGGGCGGTGTACCTTCGGCGGCCAACCGATCGATCGTAGCGACTAAGATTGTCAATCGCGAGAAGACGAAGAACAAAAATTAAGCTTACGGAGAGACAGTTTTTTATTTACCTATATATGTACTTACATCGCATGCGTAGCAAAATAGATTTTTAAATTAAATGTACGGTCAAGTTGAAAAACATAGTACTGGTAAAGTTCGAATCTTGGAAGGGTCAACATGAATAATTTTTTCTTACAAAGCAATAATTCATAGTCCCTAAACTGGAACCGGAAGCTTAAGACTAATCACCTTAACTTCTAAAGTCCAATTGCTCCAATGCAGTGACCTATGCACCACTGGATGCAGATAATGAAACGCTGATTGATGAGTGATCTATCACACGGTGTAATGAGTTGAATCGGGTTGCGGTACCGCGGCTAGTGTTGCGGACTCGCAGATCGGGAGTCCGAGGTTACCAACTTTATCCTAACTTGATTCCCACTTTCTAATAGTGAATTATAACTCGTTGAGTGGCCCCAAAATACAAATTTTTGAATAAATCATAAGAATGCAAATATTTTCTTTAAAAAAATTAAAAAATTTAACACTTCCTGTTACGCTGTAAAATTGCTGTAATCCATCTTTTGACTATGAAAAATGTTCACAGTAAAAACCTTCTCTCTATAATATGCTCTTTCCTTTCTTCTTTGACAACTGGCGAGCGGACGTTTTGCAACAATTAAATAACGAGACTGGTGTGAAATATGTGATTTGTTGCAAATAAAACTGTACTAAACTTTTATCCTCTTCAACATACACTCCTCGCCTATCTAAACATTGAACATGGGAACATTTCAAAGGCTGCCATGTTCAATGTTTTCTGCAATCAATCGCTTGAGTTTAGACCCACGTGACACCCTGTCATGTTTCTGCTGTTGTGGTTAGTTAGTGGCAAAGGCCGTGCGCGTTCAAAAGATCGGAGGTTCGTTGAGCAAATTTTTATGTTCTTAATGTTTTTTTTACTATATCTATGTCTATGTAGCCGCCTTTTTAATATTATTTTTATGTTTTAGAACGGGGTTATTAACCCTAGTTAGAGTCAAAGTGACAATAATGTACAATAAACAAAAGTTGGCCACCCCGGTGCATATAGAGGGAGGTACTCACGGCCGCGTCGACATTGGCGGGGCTCTCGTCGTTGGGGTCGGCGAGCATGGAGATGACGCTGATGAGGATGGTCTCCACTGTGTGGACGGGCAGCCAACGCTCCGACGCCTTCTCGTATCCCCACTTGTCATCTCCGGGCTCGTGCAGAATGGAGATACACACGTCTCCGTTCTTCTCGACTGTCGGCAAACATTACGCATTAGCTACAGCCCTCCCGATACGATGACGCAAGCAATATTATATTATTTATTTAGTTGGATGAAAATCGTAGCCTGCATTTACAGCTCGATACTTACATTTCGACCTGGCCTGTGTAAAATGCTCCTATTTCCAAATATATTACTTTGCAGGAGGTGTATAAAGTTTTTTTTATTAATTAACCTTTTTATCTGTATAGATGCATAGTTTTGCCATATATTTGCATGTTTAAGATTATTTTTTACGAGGCTTCCTAGCCAATTTGCGACTTGATCAGTACTGTTATACAAAAGTTCTGAAAATGCTATAACACATCTCAGTCTGAGCTTTTTTGAGATGCATCGTTTTGCCACAAGACGGGCGTCTTGTTAATTGTATCGCCCAATTTATATAATGTCAAAAACTAAAAGAATACACAATACACTGTTTCAAACAATATTTGAGAAAAAATAAGAGGCAAGTAACATCACAATTAAAAATGAAAAGAAACATTTTAAATATCAACTCCTAAAAAATGATAGTGGTGACAATATAACACAAAAACTATAAATAACAGTAAAAATTACATCGTAAAGCAGATCTCATAGTCAGTTTTGTGGTTGAATAATATTGAAAAACTGAAACTGTCTTCCCAGAGATCCGTGCGTATTTCAACAGGGGCTGACTATATAAGGAACTTATCATTGAGATAGTTTTGGTCGGTTTAGAGTTCGATACTCACTGTTCGGGTGCCAGATCTCGGTTACAAACTTCATCCTCGGCGGCCTCAGGGGGTACTCCTTGGGGAACTGCAAGTGCGCCTTGAAGAAGCCCCCCTCGCTGAAATACCGGGATAATTATTACTACACAATATGAGGCGATCAGCGCAGATGTGGTGTAAACCCACAAACATGTGAAACCGAGATAATCACATTCAAAGTTCAGCCCTGAACAAACTGGTAATGGCGTGAGCGGTGCCAGTTATTAATGAATGGTAAAAAGTGAGTCCAATCACTTCTAGTTTATAAAACGCATGGCATGGACCCTTTCTAATGTTTAAGTCAATTTATACCCATCAGTGGGTTGTGTCACTTCTGCACCGACGCGAAATACCTCCTACAACTCTCGATGGTGTACAAAGTCAATTTCCAGTGCCCCGGATTCGATTTCTGATTTTAAAATCTATCTAATAAGCTAGGCAAGCAGAATACAAACAACCTTGTACATTTATTTTAGTAATAAATTGTAGAGAACTCCCAATGCGGGGAGTCATTATGTTCATAAAATTGATATATGTAGGTGATCGTATTGTCGCAGACTTTAAATCGGAGATGGAGAGATTTCATCCCCACTTTACCACAACTTGATTTATATTTTCTAGCATGGTTCTTAACGAGCATAAGAATGCAAATATATTTTTTTGTTTAAGCTGAGTTTACATCAAGACAATAGACAGTAAAATACTGTCTTGTCCCAGTTCCGTGAACAGCCTCAATCGCGCAGGACAGGATAATACAACGATTCGTCCGTAGTTCACACAGGGAACACTGAAAATGAATAGGTGCCGAGTGTGCTACGAGCGAGTTCGCAAAAATTATTATTTCTTTTATACCGAGATGAATAGGAATTGTCGGAAGACAAACTAAACAATAAAAAGAAACGACACATTCACACTGAGCAAGTGGCTCATGTCCTATTGTCCTATCTGTGCGCATTTACATGAAGACAATAAGTCCGATGCTGGGACAGGACAATATTGAATTGTAAAGACTACTTTACTTTCTTGGAAAAGAGAATTAAGGAAAAACATCCATTGAAAAGTAAGCGCCTTCGGTTGTTTTTATACATGCCCGATTGCGAGAAATCTCAAGTGGAAATATTATTTGTAAACAACGATTTTCCAACAGAAGTTCTCGATGAATAATGTTTCTTTCGTCACCGAAGCGCGCCGTCTCCTTATAATAATCTAAAGCCGCGTGTTCACATGTCCATGGACGATTGCCAAGAACCGGGAAGGAAGTTAAGCTTTCGGAAAAGTCACCCATTTTAACTACGCCAATCCAGAACACGTCTGCCGGTGGGACATTCTACAAAAAGCAGCATTTTTACAATTTTAATTAAAACAATTCATTTTTAATTCAGTGGAACATTCCGGCATTTTTCAGGGCATGAAGAATTATTGTTACGAAATAAAATCACAATTTAAATGGATCACAGTGGAATCTTTGTGTAGTTTTATGTGTTATATACCTAATTAAAAATTACTTTTAGAGCTATTATTATCTTGAAATATGGTATCCTCTTTAGTTAACGTTTTATTTGTATATTTTCTTTATGCAGGTAGGTACCTATACTAATCGTGTACTTATTGATATGACCGGTTGGGTATTGCACTATTCGCCTAATTTGGCTAGAATAAAAATATTATAACAATAATCAAAAGGTTTAAACTGACAAAACATGCAAAAACTGTTAATTTACAATTCTTTATCGCGATTATGTTTATTTTCACATTAATTATGTTTCAAAATTCACCTGTAAAAAATATGTTTTCAGCTTATGGTTACTGGAGATTTTATGAAAACAGACAAAGCAATATACAACTAGATGTAATTGAAAATAATACCCTCTGAAAACATGAAATATTAGGAAGTCGCACTGAGAAAATGTACGGAAAGTCATGTATCCAAAAATAAATAATATCCACAAAAATAAAAGGATGCTACTCACTACAGCGTGTCCGGAGGCCCGATGATGAGAACCTCCCATCTGTATATGTCATTATCATCCACCAGCCCGGCCGAGAAGCCTTCCACGGGGTTCTTATTCAATTCTGAAGTGGAAAAAACCAAATACAGCACATTAATTATTACAATTGAATTCGGAAATCGGTGAATAAATTCCGTCGGTACACAAACACTCCGCGGCGCGACGGCCGAATCGATGCCATTTTGTTTGTCGACAATTTTAAACAAAGGTTTACGAAAAATATTTTTCGGTCGCATTTGACGATGAATAGCGTATTTTTTACTGTTTCCACCGCAGCCATAAATATTGCGTTATTACGCGAGATAAACCCACGTAAGACATGTTGAAATCCGAAAACATTCCGAGCGGGCACGCACTGAAATATTGATTTTAGTAAAAACCCGCGCCTATACAACATATTCCAAAAATACTAAAATGCAAATTTAATGTTTGGATAAAAACCACGTTTTCTTTGTCGCGTTATTTCGGTCCTAGAAACGAAAGCGGACAATTAGAACCGACCCTTCTTCTCGGGTCACTCGCGGTTCTCCCGTCGTTGTCAGTCTAGATCGTTTTGGGAAGTAAAATTATAATTCTTTAGATCATTCACTTACCTGCCAACTGCTTTTTTAATAAAAGCGAAGACTGTGGCTCTGACATTAATTATAATTGTGAAATTTACTTTGAACACACGAAACAAATGATTTTCCTTCGAAAGATGGCTGACCGCTGAACAGGCTGGGAAACATATGTGTTGTTTCCGGCATTATTAAGTAGCGCCGTCAGCGGCCAGCGGCTGACAGAAACACTAAAATCGACAGAAATAGAGACCTGCTTTACCTACAACCTCTACATGACTATTGAAAAGTACAGATGGCAGTATAATATGCCACTGGCAAAGCGGGAGCGACTTAGGGGTTATCTAGTGTGCTATTCTAAACCACTCTTGCGGCACGAGAAAACATTTTTTATTGTGTATTTTGTATGTAAATACACGAGATAATACGATCGCAAAAGCGTTTGGAATACCAGTCTTGGTTATTATTGATAAACAAATGGATTATAATAATTTTACTAATATCTTTTATGTCCTGATATATTGAGAAAGTATTTTACATTTGAAGCAACAAGGCGCAAAATATTATCTATTATAACTCTACTATTAAATGTAGGTACTGTACCTCTGTACCAGAGGAAGCATTGTCTCAACAGAGCAGGCATGCTATACTTGTAAATTAAGCTTCGTGGTTACAGGTACCTAATCACATAAGAGTTATGCTCCCCAGCACAGCTTGAAGAAGATTATTATTTGAAAACATTTATTGTATCCAATTTCCTGTTGGGCTTAAGTTCTTCATTACTTTTGTGCCTTCATTCTCTAATGGACTTTTATAACGAGACGTGACATGCCTTCGTGTGAGATGAATGGATATATGTATATACTAGAATGTTAGTATCAATAGACTAGAGAGGGTCCAATGAAAATTATCTAAACAGGTCGACTACCGGGTAACCTTTAACTTATCTAACTATAATTGTTGCAACAAAGGGAAAACATTTTCGAGAAGGAAATATGGAAGTCTAGGCATTTACAGGGCTTTTGATCTATCATTGACTGGCCACTTCTCACACTGGACACTGGACTTCCTCACTGTGTACTTGGACATACTCAAAACATTGTTCTCTAACTATACCGAAAGTATGCAGTACCATAGAATAATCTCTCTTTAAAATCGAAGAATAATATTAGACCAGCTATTTTTTTACAAATAATTAAACAGCAAAATTGATTCCCCTAATCTAATTAAAAGACTTCCATTCCGCGTGCCATCTAGACTGACAAGACAAAATCCTCTGTTTTAAACAGACAATGAGTCAATTTTAAACAATCTATAATACCTAGAATATGCAAGCCATATAACGATAGATTTACCGAGGCTAATATTTTTCATAATTTATATAAATTTAAGTCAAAAGTCATAGAAATATTAAGAGAAGCAGATATTTTATTATTGTATACATCTTTTCCATTTCTTATCTTTTACATTTGTTATATTTAACATAATTTAATTTTGATGTGTGCATGGGTGTCCTACACTAATGTACAAAGAAATTGTAAATATGTGTTGTACATACTGTTTGTTTACCCAATAAAATAAATAAATCTAAAATAATTTTGTTGCGCCCAGGCTGATAATGAATAGGTTTCTGTGTGTGAAATAGGCCCAGAAGCTTTCCACTCGATAGCTGCTCTTAGGTAAAATTTCTGAATAAGGAAATCAAGTCCGCCTCGTGTAGTGATTAGCGCTTTCGCCTACCGCTCTTGAGGTCCTGGGTACGATTCCTAGCAGGGTGAACGTGAAATATGGTTTCAACTGAAACATTTTATTGTTCCTGGAATGACACTTGAAGCGTAGAAGTACCTGCATGTGACAGGTGATCAAAATATGCTGAATTTGGTTTACACATGCAGTGCCCTATGGGTGCGGAAAGGGGAATGATGATAACGATATAATGATTAGGTAATACAGTGCATATAAATACGCAAATACACAAATACGGATGGAATTAGACATGGCAGTATTCAAAATATTAAAACCCTGAAATCTACAATTGTTTTGTTTTTTTTATTTATTTAAATAAAAATTACACATGATTATTTACATAAACATTAAAAATTACTCTTAATAACTATTAATAACCTAAAATAAAATTTCAACCATCTTTGAAAAGTTTTTTAATCTAGAAGAGAAGAATTAGTCTTAGGAGAGGAGGCATCTAGTTGGTGGCGATAACAGAGCGGATCCACGAGAGGTATTTGGCGGCGTCACTGAAGATGATGTACTCGTGCAGGTTGCACGTGTTGGTGGAGTCAGGGTCACTCAGGCTATTGGACACTATCCCGCGGAGCATCCAGCGCCCGCCCTTGCTGAGGAACATGCCGCCCCCGGAGTCCCCGTTGCAGGGCCCCGAGCCGTCTCTGTCCCCTGAAAATAAAAAAATATATCTGTGAGCCTGAGTGCTGGCTGCTGACAGTTGTGTGGGACTTGGCCAGTAAGACCCCAAAATCAGAATAATCGGACAGAAAGAAACGTGTTTCAAGATTGAACAAATTCTTCCATCTGAATTAAATTTTACAAAACTCTTTTTCAAGAATTCCAAACTATCTTTGTTTTTATCTGCCCAAAACACACAATTTCAAAGCGTTGGCGTTGCCACAAATTTATTAAACGGTAAAGCAATGGGAGAAAAATTAGCTTTACTTCAAGAACGTCTAAATATAATTTATGCACATAAAAATCCCTTAAATATAAAGAACAAAAAACGAAAACTTTAGAAGCATTCACAAGAGGTCAAGGCAATATTGTCTTGTCCCAGCATCGGAACTATTGTTCTTGAGTGAACGCACATAGTCAAAACAGTAGGACAATAGTCGCATGCGTGGCTCATGCGTGTTGTTCCCGGAGATGGGAGAGGATAATATTGTCTTGTCTATTTTATTGTCCTCGTGTGACCAGATTGAGCTAAAATTGTCAAAAATGAAAAATGCTTATATCGAATAGGCGTAATTGGGAAAAGAGTGGGCATTACCAGCGCAGAGCGTGTTCTCATTTGTGAGCACTTGAAACTCCGGTCGCGAGGCGCGGCATGTGTCAGTAGCGACTATCGTCACATCAGCTCGGCGCGGCTCCGGAGTAGCGCGCAGCCCATTCTCATCCCTTCCCCATCCGACCACCTGCAACACAAGACGGTTGTTAGTCCTCGCATCTACGTCTCGGCAGCTGGCCTCGTATCTATGTAGGTCTAGCTTACAACTACTCACCACTCCCTTCTGTCCTACAACCCTACTGAGGTCTACATCTCCCTCCCACAGGCAAACAGCAGTGATGTACTGATTGTAGGTGAGCGCTCTGCTCAGGACAAGGATGGATATGTCTTTATTCAGCACCTGCGAAGATAATGAAAAACAGTTTAGTACGAATGCTCCATAACGATAATGTCTGTTACGGGAGAAGAAATCAGCAGTTCACAATAGACTGATATTTTCACTTCACCCGGTACTGACACACTAATAATAGTATTAATAAAAAGAAAGTGAAGAAAATCCAATAAATACTTTAAGATAGACATGTCAAAAGTCGGAATAATTGGCACGAGTGAATGATCAGATGTATGGATGAAGAGGAAGTGAGGAACACTCAACCTTCACCACCATATTGTGTAACTAACCTGAGTACCGTTGAAGTCTGGATGGAGGAAGACCTTAGACACGGAGAGAGTGCGAGCATTCTCGTCTGTCCAGTCCTGCAAGTTGAACACACCAGCCTTCACCACCATCTCGTGGACCTTGACGGGACGGTTCCCCTTTGAGTGGACGCAGTGTGCCGCTACAAGGGTATAAACCATATATTGAATAACCACTTTTTCTTATTCCTGTTTCAGAGATAAGCTAGCGGATTAAAGTAATTAATGTTGATGATTGAGTTTCAGTATCAATTATAAAATGATAAAAATGAACTACTTTAAACTACGTCACAGGTTCTTTAGAATCAACCAACTATAGTGTTATGATAGATTTCCTGTTTCCAACTCACCAATCAGCAGAACTCACCGACTAGAACTTGTGACGTCACCGGTAGAGTAATTTCAAAATTACGATAATATAGAAATTATAATGGACTCAGTATTTATGTAGACATTTTTAACTGCACGTTGCATTTGTACAGAATTTTTTTTAATGGGGTCGATTATTTGGGATAGTTGCTGAATGTCCATTTTGAGTGGTTTATGCTATGTATATGTGCCGCATGTAATGTATATGTTTGTGTATGTTTTATACGTGCGTTCATGTGTGTGCGTGGATGGCTCGGAGTGTACATTCGGTATTTTTATTTATTTTAATTGATTACCTCCATGGAAAACGCAAATGTTAACAATTATTCTTTTCTTACATAAAATTCTTTTTTTTTTTTTTTTTGTCACATATAATGTTTATATCTTTTGCAGAATTTACAAAAACTTAATTGGTCTTTTTATGTTAAAAAATTGTTGTTTTTAATACTTATTATGTATGACTAAATGTTTTCTGAATAAAATAAAATATATAATACGAGAGAAAAGCTCTTTTGGGTTTTTTCCTCGTACCGTACGTCAAAGCTGGCACTTGTCAATTTAAAAAAGAAAAAAAAAACAATTACCTGTCACGATATGTCTGTTGGAAACGATAGAGCCAGCGCAGACGAACTCCAAGGACGAAACCTTTTTAACAAAGATGGCCACCAGCCACGGCCACTCTCCTCTGGAGGTCGCTTCACCCCCCACAATCAGGGGGTTGGACACCTGGCTCGGCACTCCGCACTTTGTCGTCCTGAAGACAAGAAAGTACCAACAATATAAGTGACAACGAACCATCGTCTACGTCAAATAAACTGGTTATATCATCCAAATAATCTAAACTTACTCTGGTGTTCGTTGAGTAGTCCTCTCCGGAACATTATTTTTGTTGTTATCGATTTTTACCGGTCGTGCAAAATCATCCGGGTTCGGTCTTTTGTTATACACGACGAAAAAGTTCTGGCCATCTCCGGTAGGCTTGAGCGCGACAGTTTCGTTATTATAAAACCCTGTACCGCCGTCAACATTCACGATGATCGGGTTGTTTCCATCGTAGGGGTTTCTCGGCTCTTCTCCGGTGACCTCGTATCCCGGATAGCTGTTTCCCGGCGGGGCCGTGACGGGGTGAACGTAGCTGGGCGGGTTGTACCCGCCGGTCGGCCGGGTGTAGACGTCTCCCGGCCGGGAGTAGCCGCCTCCGGGGTGAGCGTAGTTTTCTCCCGGCTGACTGTAGCTGTTCCCGGGCCGATTGAACCCGTTCAGCCCGTGAGCGAAACCTTCACCGGAATGCCCGAAACTGTTGGTGGGAAGTGTCGGAACTCGCCGATTCCCAGTGGACAGCGTGTGATCCAAGTTGATAGAAGTCACGAAGGCCGCGCGGTCTGGAAACAAGATAAAAGGGTACAAAATCGAAATACGAAAAGTGCGTACCTATAAGTGATTAATGTGTGTGCATTTAATTACAAATATTATATGGTATTAGTTGTTTCTGCATGACTTATGGAAGATAATAAACTACACCGACTGCAAGTTTTGTAAAACTTTTAGCATTCGTGTATTGATATAATATGTACATTTGTACATAATTGCTCGAATTCGTTTCTGAAATGACATACAAACCTCTAATGATTTTAAAATATGAGGTTTTACGCAAAATACAATTTGGTGAAACTAAAATAAGTACATTTTTACTAGAATCGCGTCATATCCGCTGGACAATGGCCGTTTTTTGAATTGTGATTTTTTGTATCAAAAAGAAAAACAATTCAACAGATCGTCGGTACTCTTGAAAAAACTTTCAGATTTAATTCTGGATGAATTTTGGATTTTTGTTCAAGACGAATACTTAGCTCTCTCCACAAGGGCACTGAAAATTTTATTACAATTTTCAATTTCATATTTGTGTGAGCTAGGTTTCTCGACATTAACCAATATTAAAACGAAGAAACGCGAAAGACTTAGCAATTTGTATGAAGGTATGAGAGTGGCTATATAAAATACTAGACCGAATATCGCTGAAATTTGTAAAAGCCGGCAATATCAGGTGTCACATTAAATCATTTTCACCGCAAAAGGTTTCATTGGAGTATTTATGTTTTTATGTATTTTTTTAATTAATGTAATTTTTTACTTGTCTGTAATTAAATAATCAGTTTTATTTTTAATAAAAGTTATCTTTGTATGTTTTTTTAATCTTCAGTTTTGGTGAACCGCGAATTTTCCTTACCGTCAAAAGTGCTCCCTGACTTCAAAAAGGTTCAGAACCACTGTTTTAGACAATTAAACCAAAATGATTAGTCATATGTACACGGGATTATCAGCTTAACAACGAAATCTCCGTTTTGGTCTGGGTTGGTTTTCTGAACGCTTTCGCGAGCGTAGAGAACGCTTAGCGCGTATTTACGTGCTAAATACGCGCCAAGCAAGCGTTATCTGCGCTCACGAAAGCGTTCAGAATACCAACCCAGACCAAAACAGAGATTTCGTTGTTTTGCTGACAATACCGAGTACTATGACTTACCATTTTGGTTATTTTTCAATAAAAAAATTATTTCGTCTCATGACGACGAAAAAACTGCTTGTTTTATTGAAAGATCAACTAAAGTATACATTTAAATGTATTAAAATGAAATATTTCTGTAAAATTATTGTAAGCTAAGCGACGCGACAATGTGGAACTTCAGCCCTACGGGAAATTGGATACAAAAAATGTTTTTTAGCGCGCGGTAAAAATTAGAGCATTAAATTAAAATGTACGGCAAAATTTCTTGAAAATATACGAAAAAAATAATAATCTATATTTTATTAAAAACGCACTACTTTGAATGACGTCACTGGTTAATATGAACCATCCAATGATATGAGATCGTTGAAGGATATCCGGTTTGGTCACCGTAAACGAAACAATCGGAAGAACTGTCATAGAACTTTTTCCTCTTTCCGCTTTTTCCTTTTTCCCATTGAGTAATAGTTTTGATTTAAGGTAATTTATAAACAAATACATTTATTTCTATTTTTATATATTTTTAACTTTTTTTCTTTTTTTTTTCTATTGAATATGTTCTGTAACTTGAATTATAAAAATAAAACTTTTATTTTATTGGTTGGTTGGAAGAAATTGCCATTTGGCAATAAGCCCGCCAATGTACAAATAACATTATGTACAAAAAGTTAAATAAATAAAAACAACCTCTGACGTCACACGCGGAGTTATTTCAGAAATACAAAACTGTAAAAAATCATAAATTTCAAAACACATTCCCAATATGTAACAATTTTTTTTTTTTTTTTAATTTAATTTATGGGAAGATTGCGAAATGAAATTGATGTAAAAAGTAGTGTTCCTATATATAAACTATCATTATATCCACACATAAATTACTGTTCTTCTATTCTTTTTTTATGTAATGAAGGAGAAATTAAAAATATACAAATTCTTCAAAATAAGGCGATGAGGATTATACTCAAAAAAAAAATCTATTTTAATGCAGAAAGAATGCATAAAGAAATTGGCTTGCTCACAGTAAAGCAGCAAATGAAATATAATGTAGCAATGTTTATGCATAAAATAATTAAAGGGATGAATAAAATAAAAACAATTGTAAAATTTAACCAACAATGTCATACATATGAAACAAGGGATAAAAAAATATAAGATTACCAATGAGGAGAAAAACAGAATCTCAAAACTCATTGTACAAGGGATTGAAGCTGTACAATGAGTTACCCAAAGAAATAAAGAAGATAGAAAAGATCAAAATACTTATTTCAAATTAATTTGAAAAAATATGTTTTTGAGAAATTTTGATAAAAAAATTGTAACGTTATTAAAAGTTTATATTAGTTCTAAGATGTTATGAACTAACTTACACTGTTTACCCAATAAAATACATTTTTTTTATTTTGTCTTAAAATAGTACAAACATAATAAATAAATGTCCTAATATTAACTTATATCTAATTTTTAATAAGTATTTTGATTATTTTATGGCCCATTTCACATGTATTCTGCCAATCTGCTCAGCCCAACTTTACTAAGTTTGGGTGCGCGCATACTTAATCATATTTTTTTTCTTTAGCTTTTAGAAAATTTCGACAAAGTAATTCACGAAGAGATAAGTCGGCCTCATGGTGTACCGGTTGGTGCGTTTACGTACCAATAAACAAATAATATAATACGATTAAGGTCGATTCCACCGTGTGTTATTTAACGGGCCGGGTGGATTTTTGCTGTGGTGTTAAAATGGCCAATAGTTAAAACGCATGTAGATCCAATAAAAAAATAGGTGGTCGTTTTTTGAACGAAATTTATTGATAGTAATAATAATATTAACGATAGCAATAAACAATGCCAGATGTGCTAAAGGTGATCCGTCCCATCCCGGACTGAGACTACGAAATTCGATAAGCTTTTTTATAATTAAAGATCTTTGATTCGTTTAAGTAGAATTCCTTTGTAAGAGTTTTATATCCGTTTTGAGATAATTGGTTTTCACACCGGTCGCGGTGTGTCTGCTGTGGGCTGTGGCCCGTCAGGGTCAGGGTAAATAGATTTTGCAACATTATTTGGTACTTCCTTATTATCGACACCAAATGGCTTTTGTTTTCAAACAAATAAGCATTTTACTATTAGTATTTTGCCCATCCACCGCGCTGGGGCGCGCGTGACCTAAGTACGTACACCGTTTACGTCCTTAGGTCTGCATTTCGAGCCATTACATAGACCCCTGCCAGTTTTCCTTATATTCTTCTGCAGTCAGGTTTCTCGTGACTCGTGACCGAGGGTCGTGTTCTCCAAAGGTTGAAACATGCACCGAACTTCTCCGCGCCTCTCTATCTCCAGAAAGGTGGACCGCCTCCGCGAGGGAAGAATTGCCAGACTCCTTAGCCTGATCGGGCCGGTCCATCTCATAGGGAATCAAACCCTCAGTCTTCTTCCAAACACGCTGCCCAGCATGACAGTCCTCTCGAGGCTCGTACATTCTCGTCTCGAGAAACGCCGAAGAAACGTAGAATACTTCGTGTACGTAATTTTATCATAAGTCGATATCTTTGTGTTTATTTGTAGTTTTTTGTGTATGGACAAAATCGTTCTTCTTTCTGTCCATAATATCTTATAAATTATATTGCTATAAAATTCATAGAATTAAGAATAGTCCAGAAACCAGATACGAGCATCAAACAGAAGGCGACTAAACTACTCATAAATGAGTTTACACAGATTGTCGAATAAATCAAAAGGGACATTTCGTTAGTGTTGCCATGATAGTAAATTTTTTTTACCCTACTTTGCTCATCTAATGAGAGAACTAATGAAAATTGGACCTCAGATTAAACATCTCCGTGGTGGACATTTGACCGACATCATCTTTAAAACATTAAATATTATTTGACATGATAAAAAAATATCCGTTTTATGTCAAATAAAATTTGTTTTATATTTTAAGTTCAAAGTTCATTAATTCAATACCTCTTATTAAATGACCCTTTACTTATCTACTCTGTTGTGTCAATCAATATTTCCGCGTGCACAATAAAATTTTAGAGAAATTAACAGATTGCTTTTTTTTTTACATTACAGTTGTGTTATGATTATATTTTTTCCCGTCATGCAACATTACGAATGCGCGCGGTGAAAGTGGGGCATAGTGGGGGGATTTTGGACACAGTTCGATGAATTCAAATATGATTCCACGCTCCTTCTGGACTCTTCTTAATTCTATGATAAAATGATTATAAAACTAATGTCTTCTTCATATTAAATATAATTTATTTTGTTTTGAGTATAGGTATAAACCAGCTAATGATAGATCACGAGCGCTGTAAATGCCTAGACTTCCATAATCTCAACAGCTTCATCTTTGTTCATCGTTCCCGTCACGGAAAAATCCATAATTTCCCTACAAAGATTTGGATGTACCAAAAACATTGTTGACAAAAAAGACTAGGATTTCTGTTGCCGTAATATTATGCAGATAGATGTATCGTAAGTCGTAAATAATGAGAAGCTATTTTCATTCTAGCTGTCATGACGATTCGATATTCGACAGGAATTTTTAAGTGGGTATGCATTAAAATAATAAATATGTTTCATTTTACGTAAAAAGTCAAATCAAAACAGGTATTAAATACACTCAAATTATGATCGCCGTAGTAATTTAGTACCTAAATGTCGATAGTACATGTATTCATATCTTAATTAATTCAAGAAAAATCAATATTCATTAAAAGAGAAGCTTACATATATTAAATCTTAGTTCTTAGACGTTTTTTGGTGGCCATTTTAAAATGTTAACGTACTTATTGCAGGTAGACTTTATTTTATTAAACAATTTAATAGTGAATACAAACGAAGAATTCTGAAACTTGATTGTAAGAAGTCCCCAGGTCCAGACAATATTCCTAATATTTTCATGGTTAAATGTGTAGATGCTCTAATTGTTCCCCTTTCTAAATTGTTTGATAGTTCGCTATCATCAGGACGCTTTCCAAAGTCTTGGAACAAATCCTACCTTACTCCTATTTTTAAGAAGGGCGACAGAGGCGATGTATTAAACTATCGTTCAATTTCTATTTTACCTGCATTACTAAAACTTTTTGAGTCACTTGTGTTAGAAGTTATCCATCCTGAATTATCTAAAGTGATATCAACTCCCCAACATGGGTTTGTTCAAGGTAGGTCAACAATATCCAATTTATTAATTTACAAAAACTTTATTGTCAAAGGCATGAGACAAGTGGATTCCAGATCGATTCCATCTACACTGACTTCAGTACGGCTTTTGACTGAGTTTCCCATCAAATTCTTCTTGAGAAGCTAAAGGCTATGGGGATTGCTGGTATTTTTTAAAGCTGGATAGACAGCTATCTATCTGATCGAGTTCTTTGTGTTAAAATTAAAGGTCCTAATCCTTCTTCATTTATTGCCAAGAGCGGTGTTCCACAGGGATCTCATTTGGGCCCTATTTTATTTCTTTTATTCATTAACGATATTGTTAATATATTCCACGATGTCAAAATACTCCAATTCGCTGATGATCTCATGATCTTCAGACTTATTCAAACTCCTTTTGACTGTTCGATTATTCAAAGAAATTTGGATAATCTTAAGGCCTGGTGCAAAAGAAATTCTCTTTTTCTTAACGTGGATAAGTGTCATGTAATGCGGTTTTCTCGAATTAAAAATCCAATGGCTTTTCAATATAGCATCAGTAATACGACATTAACTCTTGTAAAGAAAATAAATGATCTAGGCGTCATCTTTGATGATAAATTAAATTTTGTTCCCTGTATTAATAAGATGGTTAATAGAGTCACAAAAACCCTAGGATTTGTTATCAGAATAACAAGAGAGTTTAAGTCTGTTGATGCATTAAAAATATTATACATGACATAGTAAGAAACCAGTTAGAATATGGGTCCGCAGTTTGGTCTCCTCATTATGTTACCCATATAAACAGTGTGGAGAAGGTCCAACACAAAGTTGTAAGATTTATAAATTTCAAATTAAACATTCCAATTAAAAAGCTCAACTAAAAAGGTTTAATGAAGCAGTTAAAATTAATATGTTTTAGTGATAGAAGGGAAATTTCAGATTTAGAGCCGCTTTTCAAGTTATTTAATAATGTTCTTGACATTCCCGAACTTTTAAATTGTGTGCATTTTTGTGTGAGACAGTGTGGGACGAGAAAAAATACTTCTTTTGCTGTTGATTTGCACAGTTCAAACTATGCCAAATACTCACTTATTCCACGGTTTCACGTGTTAGCAAACAAACATGGAAACTTAGATTTATTTCATTTATCTTTATACCAATTAAAATCATTACTTGTTAATCAATTCTTTTCTAAATTATAAAAATGTACTAAGTGTTATACTTGTTTTCGGTTTATGCCATGATACATCGCCTCTGTTACTTCAATACTTTTTTATTTAAACCCTTTATTTATTGTTAATTTGCTGCATACCTATGTAAAAATTTCTCATTTAATTTTTCTTTATTATTTCCTTATTTTCTGCTGATTTTAGTTTATGTATCTTTATTTTTTATACTGTGTTCAGGTGTTTTGTTTTATTATTATTGTTTTTAAATATTATTTTATACTATGTTAAAGGCGTAAGCCGTCGAAATAAATAATTAAATAAATACTTGTTATCCGTTTCTGCGAAATTCAAATTCTAAATAATCTTTTAGAAACGATTAGGTCGAACATAGTTCATTTTAATTTTACCTTTTGCGTAAACAAATAACCAGACATATTGAATTATTTCTACGTTTTCTCTGTCAAAATTTTACAAAAGTGTTCAAAATGTAGACAGATTTAAATATTATTATATCGCATTCAATAATAAATATTGTGTTTTTCTCACAAAAACCAAGTGATCCTTCTAGAAAGCAATGCCGCCATCTAGGGGCCATCATGTAGCGGTGGGTGACGTCATTAAAACGTTGTACGTGCAAAGTACAAACCAATTTATAGCACTGGTTTCCTAGACGTAATCTAAAAATATCTCCGTCATTTAAATTTTGTCAACAAATAATAAATACCGAAATAACGAATTGTAATCAAAAATTAAATAATGTGTTCAAAGGAATTTAAAAACATTATCTTGAAAAATAATTTAGAGGTAAATTTATTTTTCTAATAATAATACCTGTTATTTCTGTCTCGCCGCGTTGCGCGTGCCACACAGGGTAGTAAGTAAAAAAAGGTCAATACATCTTTCGAACTATTCAATGAGGAAGTTCAGCCTTACGGGAAAAAAATGTTTTCTTACGCGCGGTAAAAATTAGAGCATTAAATTGTACTGCAAAGTTTCTTGAAAATGTGTGTAAAAAATGTTATCATGAAAACGAACTACTTTAAACAACGTCATAAATCATATGAATCAACCAATGATAAGACAGTTGTGAAATATTTCCAGTTTGCGGTAGGTACGTCAACGGACCAATAGGCAGAACTGACTGAGAAAAAGCGAAAGAGAACCTGAGACGTCACACGCGGAGTAGTTTCAGAAATACAAAACATTAAAAAATCATAGCGCCGATAATACAATAGACAATTTTTTTGGCTTGGTTATAATTAGAAAAAAAAAACACTGAACTTCCTCATTGAAGTCTCAATTTTTATCGATTTAAACATTCGTTTAAGTATCCGTTCTTACAGTTTTAGCTTAAGGGGATTAAATTACTGGGATAGCAATTCGCCCCGTATAAGCAGATAATCATACCAAAAACCGGGTCTTTTGCATTGTTCGTATGTGACAGATGGGCCTGATAGATGGTGCCAGTAGGTACTTTCTATACCAGTGGTACCTACACAAAACTAATGTTAAATATAAAGTCCATCAGATTCCAATATTAAAATAAAATATAATTGGATATGAAAACCCGGAAAAAATACAACGTTAATTACATTGACGACTAAAATGTGTTCGTAAATTAGCGAATTTAAAACCCGTGTACCGGGAAAAGCAATCTTGCGAAAGTTGATATTGGTCGACCGGTTTTATTTTCCATACACGCAAAGTTGCTCATTTGATAATGAGCATTATTATTCGGAATATTTGTTTAAATCGTCAAATTAAGTCGAAGATTTAGGTTTTTCTGAAATTATTTAGGTAGATATAATATTTGCGCAATTAATTCATTATTTCACTCACTGTCCGCCATTCACACGCGGCGAGTCCGAAATTAACACAGAAATCTCAGAAGTATGTTTAAAAAAAGCATATTTATGTAAACTTCATTTAACAAACAAAATATATTTTATGCAAGTCCCATAAAGCAGTTCGTCATCGGTCATCGGGTGCTTAAACTTAAGTATTAGCATTTTACTTTAAAATCTATGGAAAACGGGCACAATGTGCAAAGTGTAAAATAAGCAATAATGAAAATAATACAATAGTAATACAAAGAGGAAGCTCAGCCTCAGCATGGGTATACAAATGTGAGGGTGTTATAAATATCCACCGAAAACGGAAAATGAGTTATTGATGCCTAAATAAACTATGCATAAAAACCTACCTACCTTAATAATAGCGTAATTTAAAGCCGTCTCTAAATCTTGCAATAAAGATTTCAGTTGTATTTCTTAATACCGCAAACTTAGCATTCTCCGTTGGCGCAGTTGGTAAGACGGCCAACTGGGAAACTGGCGTCGCGGGTTCGATTCCCGCCAGTTACAAGTAAAAAAATCCAAGAAAGATTTTTTCTCAATTGGTCTGGTGTTGCGGTGTATTTTTCATTACCTTCTTCCGTATCCCCCCTATCCCACGTGCTGACAAGCCTCTAAATAAAGGCTTAGCGGGTTATTCCTTTAAAAAAATATATCTAAAAAGTTAGTGAAGCAAATTATGCTAGAAGTATACAAAATTTATTATTAGAAATCTCACAATTCTTTTCTCAAAGTTTTTCGCAAATATCTCGGTAACTCCTTCAATGGATATTTCTGAGTCGGCTTCTAATACGAGTACCCACCCCGTGTATTCTTAAGCGCGGTAAAAATTGGATCATTAAATTATACGCCGAAGTTTCTAAAAAATGTATGAAAGAAAAAAACATTTTAATAAAAACAAACAACTCTGCATGACATCACTAGTTCTTCCGATTCAACCAATGATAAGTGAGTTGTGATATGTTTACGGTTTACGGTAAGTCAACTGTCGAATCAGCAGAACTCATCGAAAAGAAAGGGAAGAAAACTTGAGGCGTCACACGCGAAGTAATATAAAAAATACAAAACTTAAAAAAAACATAATGCCGATAATACGATACATAAAAAAAAATTTTGGCTTAGTTTAATAGTGAATTGGCTTAGTTTAATAGTGAAATGAAAAACCAATGAAAGTTCAGGAAGTCTTCATTGCTAAAAAATAATAAAATATGAAAAATACACAAATAAAATCAAAGTGTAAAAGAAAGATAATAATATGTAAATCAGTACGAAATAGATCTCTGGGAAGCCCGTTACGCAACATATATAACATTTTATTTTTAAAAATCATTTGGCAACATATTAAACATTAAAGGTATGATGTGGTCTAATGTTCTTTGGCCATATTTATTTTTAGATTAAGCCGTAATTTAACCGTTAACACAACTCTCAAATCTTGTTAAATAGTTATTAAGTTTTTTAAAAAAGCAGAATATTTGATCACCTAAAATAAGAACCGGGTTGTGATCTAGTGGTAGTGTTATGGACTCACAAACTAAAGATTCGAGATTCGTACCCCGCTCTATCTAAATTCCTATTTCACGTTAGTAATAAAAAACGGCGATAGCTATCGACATGGCCAAAACGACATACGAACTATGGACATAATGGCGTATAATTTGGAATCGACAATTAGATACAAAATTCACAAATAAACATATTTGTCATCATGGGCATGTCATCTCAGGATGCATGAGCCCGACGAGAATACATGTCATGCACCGTAACTCGGCCTCAGGGCCTCGATTATGATGGTAAGATAGTAGTATAGTTGAAGATAAATTCTCTCTAGCGATTACAAAGAGACACTACCGACCACCTGCGAGATTTGGATAGGTACATCGATATGAAACAAGGGGAAGCGTACGTCACGGTACATATATCTACGCACTGAAATGACAAAGCTTTAATATGACGTCATAGTTGAAGATAAAAGTCTCCCGACCGGCTGCTAAGATACACTACCGATCCCCCCACCATCAAGTGTTGATATAAGTACATCGGTTTATACCGACGGGTCTAGAACCCCTCGATACGTTTATCTACGCATTAAAAGTGACAAAAAAAATCCACCTAGCAATTTTTCTTTAACTACGATTTACTAAAATTTTTTATCGTTTTAATGCTGGCTCTTTTTTCTTAAAAGCCTATTGAAAATATAAGAGAGAAATAAGTAAATTTTGAAGTCGAATTAAATTCTGACGTAACAGTCAATTTCGGAAACGAGTAGCCAGATGCAAAAAATAATGTCGCTAGATTCTGCTCTATTAACATACTCGTATGTCTAGGCGTAAAAAAGTTATCACTATAAAAAATAATTAGTTATTATATTTTTTCCGTCTGTTTTACTATCTTCAAGAGCGTACGTATCGAGACGTTAAATGACACGGCTTTGCAGTCACTCGGTAGATACATATGTTATTGTTACCCGGCGGCCCCTGGCAGAGGAGGTCCCCGTTAAAGACGATGGCGGTGACGCGCGGCAGCGGACTGAAGAGCGGGAACTGGACGCGATAGCGCAGCACGCCCCCGCGCAGGATCTGCTGCAGGATCTCCGTCTCTCCGCCGAGCAGCTCGATTCTCCCCACGTAGCTCTGGAAATATTCAACAATCAGGAATATTAGAAACATTGCCGTACCGACCGAAGTGCAAAGAAAACTTCAATTAAACGGAACATGCAAGATAACAACTATAGGGTTCTTAGTCCATAATCGGTGACACACACGCGCTCAAACATTCCACCTGAAATAGTGTGATGACCGAAGAAAGCAATGTCATCATTTTCTGTAGAATCCAATTCAACATATAATGCGAATCTAACAGTATTGCAAATAAAATAGGGAGCATCGTTCTGCAGTACATTCTTCTCTCTCTCTCTCCCTGCTCTCTGGCGAAAATTCTAAAGAAACTATTGACAAAATTGTTACTGGGTATGAAACCTGGGTTTATCATTATGATTCTGAGAGTAAGCAGGAGTCCATGCAGTGGCACCGAAAAGGTACATAGCACCCAAAGAAGTTCAAAGTGACACGATCCGCAGGGAAGGTCATGGCTACAGTATTCTGTGATTCCCAGGGAATTTTGCTTATAGATAACAAGGAAAAGGGCTTCAACATCACCGAAGGATACTATTTTAGCATCCCTTATCAATCGAGGGAGGTGATCAAAGAGAAAAGTCGGGGAAATTGGCCAGAGGGATCCTGCTCCTCCACGACAATGCACCGACAATGGTGAACGAGGCTAAGTTGCTTAGGCTGCAGTTCGTGAATGCGGTTTTGCAGAAATCAATCACCCGCCGTATGGTCCAGGCCTGACACCGAGTGATTTTTTCTGTTTCCAAATCTAAAGAAACACATTCGTAGAAAACGATCTGACGACGATGACTCGTTAAAAGCGGTGATTAATGAGCATTTTGATAACAAACCGGAATCTTATTTTTTTTAGGGTTTAAATAAATTGATTGCTAGAAGTAAGAAGTGCATAGATAGATATTAAGGGTGACTATATTGAGAAACAAAAAAATATTATTTTAAGTCTTTCCTTCCTACCCATACCGAGAATATATTGAACGCCCCTCGTACATACGCCTTCACGGATTCATTCACGAGGACCAAAGGCAAAATCGTACTTAGAATTTTGTATATTTTTTTTACGAAAAAGGTAAATTTTGTATATTTTTTTAGTCAGGCGTAATTTTAGTTTTTTGTTCCCGCTGCCTTTTCTCTTGTTTTGCGTGATAAATAAATTATTGTTTTTCGGCCGCTCAGTACTATTGGTTTATAGTTCTTATTTGTATAAAATGCTATAAATGTATTATACCAGAAATCGAAATATTGACCACACGCATCAAAGCAGCATGAACAGCACTACCGCCAAGGGTTCATCGGGTGAAAGACGCGGGAGCGGGGAGTTTCCAGCCCACCAGCACCTTTTACCAAGCACATTATGAACGTGGACCTCGTTTAGAGTAACGTTATTCTTTGATTTGGTTAAATATTAAACCATTATTTTTGTTAGAATGTTGATTCTTTTGAAAATCAACGACGATTTTTTGGGATGGATGTGTCTTTTAGGTGTATATGTGATTCATGTGTGAGAACCTACTATGGGACGTCCGCAGGGCACGAATCTCGGGCTAACTTGCGATGCTTATTGGACTGGCTACACTTATACTGTACGCTACTGCTCGCTGGCTCGGCTTAGGCTGAAGGTACAGTGGCCACCACTTACGGGCATGGTTTTCGGATCTTGTCTGTGTCAACTCGGAGTGTGCGTTATTTTACCAAATGCAAATATTTTACCCATTTCTTTAACCGACTGACACGAATCTTTTATATTTTTTTACTTTATCGTAATATGTTTTAAATTTGCAACTGTATCTACTTTTAATATTATCTTTTGGTAGTATTATTATGGATAATGATGTTATTATTATTATTCTTATGCTCTCTAATTACTGCGTGTTATTAGTATATTTTCTTCTAGTTTTTTTTTAGTAAAATAATTATGTAATGTCCTCTGTCCAGGAGCTCAATCACAGATAACTATCGACATGCTAAAAAACGTGCTAAGTATTTGAGCAATCACCACGAACAATCATGAACACGCTGAAGTTATCGCGGTCGCGTTACAAAACGAAATTCAACTTCGGTCAGTTCAAGAGGATTGGTTGAATCTCGCACACGCCTTCTTTCAATTTTTCTCGATGCATTTAGCCGGCGGTCGGCAAGCCAAATGTTAAGAAAAGCAGTCGCCATAGTAATTGTTTGTAACTTGAAAACGAAATAACAAACCGGCACGAGATTACACGCGTGTTGACTTTTTTGATTTGACGTTTGACCACGGACTACGGATACGGAACTTATCTATGGCGTTTTGCAACGCGACCGCTTTAACTTCAGCGTGTTCATGATTGTTCGTGGTGATCGCTCAAATACTTAGCACGTTTTTTAGCATGTCGATAGTTATCTGTGATTGAGCTCCAGGTTGCATATTATCCGACGCGATATCCGTTCGGGATGTTTCGGAATCCACTCGAAGTGGGGAGCAGTAGATAGCAGACATGTCGGGTGGAGATACCTGACGCGTTAGACATCCCAGTAATAATCGAAACAAACCAAATTCTTATTTATAGCCGTGATACTACAATGAACATAATAATATTTTATTTATTGATACTACTTTCTAATTGCTTTCAAAATGATTATTATTACTCTATCTTATTCTCTACTTCGCGCTGGCCGACTGCGAACTTACGCAGGTATTTGAATCCGTCCTTGGTGTTTATCATTTTGTTTGAATATTTGTTATTTTGTCAACTTCGCGTCATAACAAAACATTAACATTTTAATCGAAATGTTTTCCAAATACCGAAGTAAAAACCTATCATTACGAGGAAAATGACACTCCATTAAGAAAGTCGTTAACTCGTATCACATAATATGTACACGAACCGTGATTCACAGCGACATAATACTTAAGCCGGTATTAGATGGTGCAATGAATGTTACCATTTCTGTTCGATTTCTTGTATTTAGGCACGCACAGTACGTCGTTATTTTCAGCCCCATCGAGCCTGGGAAATTTTATATATAACGATAGTGAAATTGTATAATTAGGGATGAGGCAACTCGCGTTTTACACATCGATATTTTTTTGAGACTTTACAAGACGAAAAGAAAATCATTTTAGTATGTTTCGATTAAATATCCACTGTCCATCTCGTGGTATATTGATTAGTGCGTAGGACTAACGTAACTGGGTTTGATTCCTGGAGCAGTAAACAAAAAAAAAAGAAAAAGTCACTAACGAGTATTTAGACAGAAAAACCGGTCACAGCAGATAATAAGAAAGTTCGTCAAAAACCTCGTTCAACCTTTTGTTCTAGGCTAGTAGCCGGTTCATCTAACGGCAGACATTTAAATTCCCCCACTCTCGTCCCTTGTCCAGGAGTCAGTTGAAATCCGAGCGTTATCAAAGGTACACGTTTTAAATCTAGGCGCATTCATTTTACGGACAAGTTTTTCTTGCTATTTTGTACTGGTGTGATTGAGTTTTTAGAAAAAAAAACCTTTTGAACATGGAAGATAATAGTGTGTTTTTTATTTTAACACATGTTTTTCTTAATTTTCTACTTATTTAGTATACTTACGATCCACGCTTAGGAAGTCCTATTTAGATATTAAGTTTATTTATGAAATTTTCAGAGATTGATGTTTTTGTTTATATCTTGTCCACCTATATCTTATTTATATAAATAAAATTCAGACTATTGACAGTTATATTCCGTAATAAAATCTTCCACCTACATCATTATCTAATCATATGCCATTTTGTTTTTTAGACTACAACGTTAATGCGTAAACAGGAATATTTTTTCAATCAAGTCATTTTTATTATTTTTTTCTGCAGAATCTTCAAAATCTTAAAAATGTTATTTAATAAAATATGACTCAGAATCCAAAAAATCATGTCTATCTGTATTTCTAAGCTCAACGCTCTTAAGTCCAAGCGTTACAACACGTGGTGATTTTTCATGTTACTGTGCACGCTAAATCATCATCATATTAAAATATGCGCTATGAATCCAATTAATATCTTGCTACAAATGAATAAAGAATATTAACACGCATCTTTATTGATTGAAGATTATTGAATTGACTGCGTTGTATTCTGATTGTACGTAATGTTAATTACAAGTATATTGCAATCGGCACGCGTGAAGTCGCCAAGTCGCCGCCGCGCCGTGTGTCGTAGGTCGTAGGATGGGTTTTCCCTTTTTCTGATATACGAGTACATTAGTGTTGCTGGTTCTGGTTGTCGGTAGCTATGTGTTTTCGTTGAGGGAATGCATTCATCGATTCGAGTTGAATCTGGTAAACCTGACTGCCATTTTAAAAACCGGCAAAATCTCATTATTCCTTGATGCAGATAGCGGTGAAACTAAATGAAGAGAAGCCTACGGAAATAAGGAATGAAAACAGCATCATTTTATTTGAACATTCGTCGTGTGCACCAGGAATTTTCTAATAATATTTGAAATCTGCAAGTTTATTTCAGCATTGATGTTTGCTTTCGTTATTCAAAATTTCTTTTTTTTTTTTGCACCACAACAGGCGAGGAGGCCCAAATACAGCGGTGAATTACATCACAGAACACCCAGGCTTGAGAAAAATCACATTTAATTTTTGTGTTCTCACCGGGAATCGAACCCGGAACCTTCTGTCTGTGAGTCAAGCGTCTTGACCACTACACCACGGAGGCCGCCGATGATTTTTTATGCCGATGATATGAACATATACGCTAAAGTTGAATCTCGAGAAGATTGCCTCATGATTCAAGACGATCTTATTCGTCTAACTGACTATTATTGTAATGAAAATAAACTGTTTTTGAATATTAATAAATGTGTCTGTGTTACATTCACTAGGAAAAGAAAAATCCTAACTTTGATTACAAACTACACAATAATGTACTAATGAGATAGCACGAAATTAAAGATCCTGGGATCTAATTAAAGATCTTGGAATCTTGGGAAAACTACTATTTGAATAGCATATCAATAAAATTACCTCCAAAGCATTGGGCATGTTAGGTTTCATATTTCGAATGAGTAAACACTTTGACAATCCAAAGGCCCTAATTTCATTATATTATACGTTTGTCAGAAGCCATTTGGAATACGCATCTCAGATATGGAATCCCCAGTATGCCATATATATAACAAAAATAGAAAATATTTCAAACAAATTTATAAAGTACCTAAAATACAAAACCGGTATTTCTTATGTATTAACTCTCACTGCCTCCACCTACCGTGGAATCACTTCTCTACAATACCGCAGAGTGTGTGCGGACCAACTACTGCTTCACAAAATTATGACAGGAATAGTTGACTGTACAGAACTACTTAGTTTCAAATCAATACATGTGCCAGTCAGGATTTGTAGACGGTACCATCTGTTTCATGTACCAATAAGTAAAACATGGTATGTTAAAAATGATTTTTTTCGTGGGACTTTTTCAGTGTACAATACAAAATTTAAAGATATAGATTACACAAATATCACTCTGTCAGATTTAAAATTTAAACTAAAAATGCATTATGTAACTTAGTAGACATTATAATAATAAATATATGTACATTTACCTTCCCTTCCTTATCCTCTCTTCAAGCATTCTTGTCCTAATCCCGCCCAATTTACAGTAACTTACTGTTCTTAAAAAAATATTTAAAAATTCTTTGATTATTGAAAAATATTTACGAGTACTTGAAAATAACGTTTGTATATGTATACACTTATATGTATTTATTTAATATGTAATATATTTTCTTTGCTAACTTTGTATACTTTGTGGAAATCTGTTATTAGTTCTGAGTTTATACCCTAAATCTGTTTGTTTACTATAAATATGTATGTAGAACTGTTGATTTCCCAAATAAAATAAAATAAAATAATCGCAGCTTGATCTAAAATCTATAATATTGCGTACATTGTTATATGGAGAACTAAGCCGAGGTAATCGGCTAGTTCCTTCGTTTAACGGGCTGGACGCCAGACGCGTTTTTTAGATATTTAAAATTATTTTTGAAGAAAATACAAACGGTGGCAGTAATTAAAAATAATTAACAGTTATTTTATTTGTTCTTCTATAAATGTAGTTACATATTACAACAGAGATGAAGAACATTTTAGAGAAGGTAATATAGAAGTCTAGGCATCTACAGGGCTTATTACATGATTTGGCTGATTTAAGTGGCCACTTTACACACTGTGTAACATTCACCGTTCTGCCCATATTTAAAAATCTATATTTCTTCAATTCTTTCATCTGTTGATGTTTGTGAAGTTAAAGAGCTGAAAACTTTATTTATGCGGGTCAAATTCGTCTAATTTAATTATTTCACCTACATACTAGGCAACGCCGGAAAATCTTATTTTTTCAAATTATATACTTCTTCATGGATCAGGTGGATTTATCAACAATATTTTGGAGTTTGTCAAAATTTTTGTAGAAATGGATTTAACTCCCTGGGGAGCTGTTTATATTAACATATTACAACAGAGATGAAGAACATTTCAGAGAAGGGAATATAAAAGACCTTCTATATTATCTTCTCTAAAATGTTATTCATCTCTGTTGTAATATGTAATATTAACAGCTCCCCAGGAAGTTAAATCCAGTCCTACAAACATTCGGACAAACTCAAAATATTGTTGACCATTATAAATATTTTGAATATAAAGGTAAGCTGCGCATAATCGCTTATATTCGCCCCTGACGTCCGCCCTGCCAGGAATCGAACCCAGGAGATAATTAATGGTAGGCGAACGCACCAATCATTATATAAATAGGCGGACTTACCTCCACCCGATTTTCTTTATCGGTAGCCAACGAATCGAATGCACTCGTCCAGGATTCTGGATGTACTCGTATTATACTCACGTTTTCATTATCCTCTAGAAATAAATTATTATACAGGTGTTCTTTAAACCCCGTCACATCCAAAACCACGATGATCAGTATGGGCAAGAAGACATATTAGCATATTTTAAAAAATATTAACTAAAATATTTAAAAAAAACAAATGGTCGCTTACTTCTGCAGGGGAGAAGCGAGGGGGGCGTGGCCACGCAATCGGCGGTGTCAGACTCCCCCCTCCCCCTTCTCGTTTCTCCCCTGCAGAGATAAGCAACCATTTGCTTTTTTTATATTTATTTTTTAAAATTTTTATTCGTTCTAAAAATTTATTTTAATGCGCCAATATGTTTTCTTGCTCATACTGACCATCGTGGTTTCGGATGTGACAGGGTTTAATGAACATCCTGCATAATGAAAAATATAATTATCTGGCATACTGATTAGAACAAACAAGGTCAAGCCTTGGTGGGATTTTGCGGTTCTTATTATTGATATAATATTTTGTGCTGTTACATTGTTTTTATTCACTCACAGTATATTTTAATATATCACATACAGTGCGTTCGAATGCAGTCGGTGAATCGAGTAAACATACAAATTTCGTTTGTGTTAGTACTGTAGTAGGCACACTAGAATATTTTATTTGAAAACGTTCTATAGGCACACATAGCAATGTTTTTTTAAAAATGTTTATGTACTGTACAGTACCTATCTAATTATATTTTAAAGCATTATTTTATGCACGTTTTTATTACAAAAAACTAATGAATACATAATATTTTAGGTAATACGAGTAATATTAAGAGGAAACGCGGTTGTTCCGGACGCGTAAAATCGAATAAATTAAAATAATACATTAATTAGAAAGGATCCCCGGTAAATGTATAGAACTGATGGCTGGGCTCTCAATAAAGATAAAATGGTCACTTTCGAGCCTGGCCTCAGTATTACCGGGGAAAAATAGCTAGGTTAAAATGAATAAAATGTACAAAAATATATTATGTAAATGTCATGTTGCGCGCGTCGCGGCTGCCGACGAAATGGCCCGTACGGGCATTGAGCGCCCGTATTTACGCCACCTGCGGCCGGCGGCATGTAGCGAGTGGCGGGGAAAGATTACCCCCACCACTCCGAGGCAGCCGGCGCGGGTGGGATGGCCGACTCACGGAGCCCGACGCGCACCGCTTTATAAGGCGGTCAATTGGAGATATTAAATCAGTTGAGTTCCTAACTCTGAACAGTTCACACGTGTTTTATTCCGTTCTCCGTCCTGTTCGCCTTCCTGCACTTCGCTCTTCGCTCCGCTCTGCCTGCTGACTGCCTTCGCCTCTCTGCACCACTTGGACCGGGTGGAAAGTCCTTTTCAGGGCTATTGAGGTTGACTTGCGGTCGGCGCAGCTGTGCTCCTACCTTCCGACTTTGTCTTTGGCTCTGTCTGGGAGGGCGGCTTCCCACTTACGCCGGGAAGCTTGACTGCGGCAGACGCGGGTGACGAACCGGCGAAACTTTCATCGTGGTAACGCGTACGTTACATTTGGTCCTTCGGAGCTAAGGATCGTCGCCAGTGGTCTCCAGTCTACAACACACCTACAGCATGCCGGTCAACAGATCGCCTGTGTCGACGCGTTCGGGAACGCGTCGAGACGCCGGCACGGAGCACGAAGAGGAGCTTCAGGAGCCCCAACCGGGGTCTGTACGAGCACATCAGGAGGAGCCCCAGCCAGGGCCTTCACACGACTGCCAGGAGGAGCCTCATCAAGGACTTCTGGAGGAACAAAAGGACTCGGACGAGGGATCCGCACCCTCGGAGCGGTCCATCTCATCGGCGACATTTCGCCGACAGATGGAGGAACGCGAGGCGCATCACGAGAGGCAGGTGAGCAGCCTCAACGAGATCATCGCCGCGCTGAAGGCCGCCAACGCGAGAGAGGACGCCAGACGAGACATGGCAACCCCCCTCACGCCCACCATCGAGAGGGACCTCACATCGCACGGGACGTCGGAACCGGCTCACAAGCCGCTGCCGCTGACGTCAGACGCGTCTAGGACCGACGCAGCCCTCAGTACGAGGGAGGCTGCCGCCGCACGCCACGCCGCACGCTACGCCGCTGATCCGGAGGATACCGGAGCGGCGTACATCCAGCAGCCGAGCCACTACGACAGCAGCCGGGCGAGAGACGGGGCCGCTTGGAAGCGCCCTGTCACCGACGCGGAAGCAGCCTTCAGCACAAGGGAGGCCGCCGCCGCACGCCACACCACACGCTACGCCGCTGATCCGGAGGACACCGGAGCGGCGTACATCCATCCACCGAGCCACTACGACAGCGGCCGGGTGAGAGACGGGGCCGCATGGAAGCGCCCTGTCGCCGACACGGAAGCAGCCTTCAGAGCAAGGGAGGCCGCCACCGCACGCTACGCCGCTGATCCGGAGGACACCGGAGCGGCGTACACACTTCCGCCGAGCCACTACGACAGCGGCCGGGTGAGAGACGGGGTGCCACGGAGGCACCCGGTCGCAGAGGCGGACTCCAGGACGAAGGAGGCCGCCAACACACGCTACGCCGCTGATCCGGAGGACACCGGAGCGGCGTACACATTTCCGCCGAGCCACTACGACAGCGGCCGGGTGAGAGACGGGGTGCCACGGAGGCACCCGGTCGCAGAGACGGACTCCAGGATGAAGGAGCCCGCCAACACACGCTACGCCGCTGAGCCGGCCTACGCCGGAGCGACAAACGCACATTTACAAGGCCGCTACAATGAGCGGCATCGGGACAATGAGGCGCCACCTGCACACAGCCGAAGGGAGGACGCCGACGTACGCTACGCCGCCGGGCCAGGCGAGCCCGTAGCGGCACGTACTATACCACTGGGGGGCTACGAGTTTCGTGACCCGGTGAGCGCGTGGGTACAAGAGGGGCTACCCACGGAATACATGCCGCCGGGTGCCACCGGCGAGCCTGTGACAAAATACAGACAGCCGCCGGAGTGGCACACGTTCATGGCGAGGCAAACCGGCGCTAGGGATCTACCGCAATTCTCCGGCGACCCGCTAGAATGGCGAATATTTAAGGCGCAATTTGATCAATCGACACAGATGTGCTCCCTTACAAACGCGGAGAACATTCTCCGTCTGCAACGAGCCCTCACAGGACGGGCCAAGGCCACAGTGTCGTCTTTGCTGGTAGATCCCCGAAATGTGCCGGACATTGTGAAGATGTTAGAGGCCGCCTTTGGACACCCGGAGATCGTCGTGGACAGAGTACTGGAGCGGATAAGAAAACTCCCTAAACTGGCCGACAACGCATCCCTGGAGGCCCTGACGGACTACGCGGTCGCGATAAGAAACGTCGTATCGACCGTAGAGGGCCTCGATGGAAGCCACCTCTCCTCCCCGAAGCTTCTGTCCGAGATGACTCAGAAGCTGCCACGAGTCGAGAGGATGATGTGGATTATGTCACGAGCGGATACCGTGAGAAAAGCTACCCCCAGGGATCTGGCACTGTGGCTAGCGAGACTGACCGGTGCAATACCGAATGCGGGTTGCATCGGGATCAGCACGGAACCCGCCCGAGTGGAGAAAAGGCGTACCCAAGAAAGGCACGTGTTTCTCACTCAGGACAAAAAATGCCTGTTCTGCGACATGAGTGGACACGCATTCGGACAATGCCGGAAGTTTCTCCGGAAAACGGTAGAGGAGAGGTGGACAATTGTGCGTGCCAAGTTCGTGTGCTACGGATGCCTAGAACCGGGACACAAAACGACCACCTGTGAAGCGGCGAAGTGCGACGAGTGCCACGGGCGGCATCATCGGTCACTACACCGCGAGAGAGTGGACAGTACGCCGAACGAGCAAGTCTTATTGACAAGGCGAACGGAAGTCCCAGTGACCTTCAAGGTAGTGCCAGTAACCTTGAAGGGCCCGCGTGGGTCAATGGAGATCCACGCACTACTAGACGAGGGTTCATCGGTAACTCTCCTCGAGGAGGATGTCGCCCGTGCAGTGGGCGCCACCGGGGCCTGCGAGGAGTTGAGACTCATCGGTGCCAGTGGGAACACGGACACGCTACAATCACAGCGTGTATCCGTAATCCTCGTTAAAGGAAACAGAGAATTTGGTGTCCAGGCACAGACGGTGCGGGTCATGGATCTGCCGCACCGCAACCGAAAGAGCACCAAGACACACGGGCCAGGCATCAAGCCGAAGATGTTAATCGGTCTTGATTACGCCACCCTAATGGTATCTACAGGCCCGCCAGTCCTACAAGAGGACGGGCGGCTAACCATCGAGACGGCCCTAGGAGCCGTCACCTACGGCGGGGCTGTGCACCCCGCCTTTGAATTACCCCCAGACGGCCAGGGTGAAAGGGACTTAGCGGAACTGGTAAAGAAGAGCTTCGCCGTTGACTCGCTAGGTGTAACCACCCTGGAACGTTGCCGCGCCGCAGATGTGCGAGCGGCGGAGCTCATGAGCAGCTCAACCACACAACTACCATCCGGACGATGGGAGACCGGTTTAGTGTGGGCGAAAGACGGAGATTCTTTGCCCTGCAACCGGCAAGCAGCCATGAAGCGGCTGCACTCCCTGGAAAATAAACTACGGAAGGATCCGATACTGGCGATCGCATATCGCGCCAAGATGGCGGACTACATTGAAAAGGGATACGCCGTCAAACTAAGCCGCGAGGAGGTAGACGCCCACCATTCGCGCAAATGGTACCTGCCCCACTTCGCGGTGACAAACCCCAACAAGCCTGGCAAGATAAGGGTCGTGTTCGACGCCGCCGCCCAGTTCCAGAGGACGGCGTTGAACGACCATCTACTGACGGGACCTGACCTGCTTTCATCCCTCCTCGGAAACGTGATCCGCTTCAGAGAGGGACGAGTAGCCATCGCGGCCGACATACGGGAGATGTTCCTGCGGATAAGAATCCGGGAAGCCGACCAGCAATCGCAGCGGTTCCTATGGCGGACGCAGGACGGGCAGGAGCCCGACACGTTTGTCTTCGCGTCCATGATGTTTGGAGCGAAGTGCTCACCCAGCAGCGCGCAATTCGTGCGAAACACAGTCGCCCGAGCACACGCGAAAGAATTTCCCGCCGCAGCGGAGGCGATCGAGCACAATATGTACATGGATGACTACCTAGACGCCACAGACAGCGAAGAAACAGCTGCAAGCCTGGTACGAGATGTTACCCTCGTACTCGGCAATGGCGGGTTCCGGCTCACCGGGTGGGCTTCAAACAAACCAGATGTCCTGGAAGAAGTAAAGGCCGACGACCGGGCCAATACAGCAGTCACCATAGGGGAAGAAGTAATGACGGAGCGGGTCCTCGGGATCGTATGGGATCCCAAGAGCGACCTATTTATATTTCGGCACGGAGCCGAAAGTGCAGCCATCCCGGAGCGACCCACCAAGCGCGGCATGTTGAGCGCCGCCATGAGTATCTTCGACCCAGTAGGCTTCATTGCGTGCCTCACGATACGGGCGAAGATATTGCTGCAAGCCATCTGGAGGACAAACACAGGTTGGGACCAACCGCTGCAACCGGACCACGCCGAAAAGTGGTTGGAATGGCGCGACCTGCTGGCAGCGAACGGCTGTACAATACCGAGATGCTCGCTGCAAGGGCAGAAAGAACCCGTGACACTGCACGTGTTCTGCGACGCGTCAGAGCAGGCATGCTGCACAGTGGCATACTTTGTGGGGGCCGATACCACAAGTTTCGCAATGGCGAAGTGCAAGGTGGCCCCCCTAAAGCCTCTGTCAGTGCCTAGACTAGAACTCCAGGCAGCGCTACTAGCGGCAAGGATGGCCGCCACCATAAAAAAAGAGAGTCGAGCTCTCATCACCCAAACCGTGTTCTGGACGGACTCGAGCACGGTCCTGTGTTGGCTGCGAACCGACCCACTGCGGTACAGCACGTTCGTCGCAAACAGGCTGGGCGAGATTGACGAGCTCACAGACGTACGGGACTGGAAATGGGTCCCCACCAAGG